>NW_027210687.1:887500-940000 GCF_029030835.1 Brachyistius frenatus
TGTTTTTTTTTTGATGATCAGCTCTAGAGGTACAACATACTTCCTGCCTCGTGAATGTTTGTCCTAATGGGGCCTTGCAGTGACAGAGACACTAAAACAGACATTACTGAGGACCGTGGATTGGCAGGTCAACCCCAATAACTCTGCTGTGTACTGCCCAGATAAGGCACATTGAAATACAGACAGCTCCTGACATGCACTTTGGGCAAAGGAGAGGCGTAGAAGCCATTGGCACAGTACACAATACATCTAACATGAATGTTAAAAAGGGGTAGCTTGAGTTCAGTTGTTCAGTGACAATCTGTGATTAAATGAATGCTGTCCACATGTAGCTAATTTACCTGGACTTGTGTTTGCATCCAGCCCAGAATACTCCACCCTAAAAGCCGGGTTTTACCAACAAAGAACACACAATCTGTTGCCCAATCATGATGGAAATCAAAAACTGGGTTAGGTTAGGTTGGGTTGGGTTGGGAGGTTGGGTAAAACTCCAGCCCATGATAGTGATTTGGCAACCGAGTATGAAATCAAAGTGTGTATTACACCTGTCAGTCCAATACAGGATACTATGTCAGTGTCACATTTTTCCTGTCCTAGTTGAATAGTACACATGTTTGACTGGCCCATTGTCTTCCCCACAGCATCAAATACTGCCGTACTGTCAAAGCCATTGTTGTCAGAGAGATACACACATGGTGCCTTTTGGCTACGGTTTTGTGACAACCTGGATGCTGAAGATGGGCGTCATGTGACAAAGTACAAACACAGGACTTTCATCCAGGAGACAGTTTTAAGTCTGTAAGAAAGCAAAAGTCAATATAAATTTATTTTAAGTAACCAAAGTTACATACCATAACATATTTAACTTACAAAACGTCCGCTAAGTAACAATTGCTTATTTAAACCCTGTGATGGCGGGCGTGGTTTGGCTCAGCTGCAGGAGGGACTGATTGAGGGAGTGGCTCAGGGAACGGTGCCTAGGAGAGGCTTAATTGGTCACAGCTGAAACTTATCCCTGATTGTCCCTCTCTGGCTGGATAAAAGGGAGTGGCAGGACACCAGATGAGAGAGAGGACAAGTTGCTATGAGGTTGGCTATGAGACAGGGAATGACAGAAATTGTGGATGTATATATTGTATGTTGGTGCTGTAATAAAACACCTTAGAGACCAGACTTCAGCTGATTATTGTCGTTCGTGCTGTGAGAACCCACCTGTGGTAAGAAGATGCATACCACACTGGCACCCAATGGGGGGCCCAGCGAGGAGACGGATGGACAGCGGAGGGGCATGCCGGCACAGCCGGTCAGCGCCCTAGGTCAGATGCTGGAAGAGATCGTGGCCATGCAGAGGAGCCAGGCGGAGGCCAACCGGCAGTTCCTGGGGGCGCTGCAGTGGTGGTGGTGCGTTCTGACAGGGGCAGAGCTACACAGATCTACCACCTCAACCTCTTAAAAGCATGGAGAGAGGCGGAGTCTGTTTCACTTGTGTCCGCGGTATCTGAGAGAGAGGAGCTGGGGCCAGAGGTTCCAAAATCGACCAATCATGCCTCTCTCCCTTTTGACGCCCACCTCTCCGGGACCCAGAGAACAGATGTTGCCCAGTTGCAGAATCAGTTTTCTGATGTGTTCTCCCTCCTGCCAGGACATACAAACCTCAGAGACTTCTCTGGGCGTGACGGTGCGGTCGCAACCCTACGGGTTACCTGAACACAAAAGAAAAGTTGTTCAGAGGGAATTGGCTGCTATGCTGGAGATGGGAGTAATAGAAGAGTCCAACAGTGCCTGGTGTAGCCCCATTGTTCTTGTTGTCAAGAAGGATGGATCTATACGGTTCTGTGTGGACTATCGCAGGGTGAATGATGTGTCACGATTTGATGCGTACCCAATGCCCCGGGTCGACGAACTCCTGGACCGACTGGGCACTGCACGTTTCTTTACGACACTGGATTTAACCAAGGACTACTGGCAGATTCCTCTCTCGCCAGAGTCCAAGGAAAAAACGGTCAAACACGGCCAAACTCCGTTTGGATTGTACCGATTTACCACACTTCCCTTTGGGTTGTTCGGTGCCTAGGTCGGGTGGTGGGGGTATGTGGTGGCGGGGCGTGGTTTGGCTCAGCTGCAGGAGGGACTGATTGGGGGAGTGGCTCAGGGAACGGTGCCTAGGAGAGGCTTAATTGGTCGCATCTGAAATTGATCCCTGATTGTTCCTGTCTGGCTGGATACAAGGGAGTGGCATGACATCAGACGAGAGAGAGGACGTGGGGTAGCAAGTTGGCTACGAGACAGGGAATGACAGAAATTGTGGATGTATATATTGTATGTTGGTGGTGTAATAAAACACCTTGGAGACCAGACTTCAGCTGACTATTGTCATTCGTGCTGTGAGAACCCACCCGTGGTAAGAAGATGCATACCACACTGCCACAAACCCAAACAATAATCTTTTTCTAAACCTAACCAAGTTGTTTTGTTGCCTGACCCTAACCAAATTGCAACCATGTCACATTTTACCCAAACCACATGATTTTTGTTCGAGAGGCAAAATGTGTAGCTGACATGGTATCCTCTAGTGGACTGAGAGGTGTACTACCTGCTTTGCTGTGATACCGGGTTAGACTTGGTGTGCTGCAGTTTAAATACATGGATCATTTTTCTCTTGGAGGATGTTTTTAGTGTTGCTCACTTATTTATACAAAAAGTGACAGAAACTGTTTTCTTTTTAGCTGGCCAATCTCACTTTGAATTGAATATGTGGATATATGATATTTTTGGGCCAAATCCAAAATCCCTAATCTGATCTCAGAAAGATGTGAAGGTGCAGAGTTTCAGAAGCCATTCAAACATCTCACAAGTGCTTATGTGCAGCTTAACACTTTCTGCTACCAGGAGTGTCAGGACCTTTTGAGGAACCCAAGCAATAACACTTGATCTATGTTCCTGTGTTCCTAAAATAGTTTTTTATTTAGATACATAAATAATGAAAACACGGAAATTTGAAAGTATTCTGTTAGTTTTGTGGATTCCTGCAAAGCTTGTGACAATGTTGACTTGCTACAGGAATTATAAAAGCTGAATTATAATTTTTGGCATTTAGTCAAATGCATTTATGTCACAACTGGACTCCAATAAAGATGCACCTGCCTCCTTTTCCTGACTTTGGTCTGCACATATAAGAAGGTGCAGCCAGGCTGTCTGGAAAGTGTCCAATGTGAAGGCATTGGGCTACCATCTGACATTGTCCTTCTGGCTTCAGTGGACCATGATGGCTGATTTACACAGGAGCAGTTTGCAGCAGAGTGTAACACTGTCAGACTGAGAAAGCACCTTCACATCAGGAGCAAACATCAGCATGTCTGGTTCTCACCTACAACGGCTGTTACTGAGATTTTATGGGCGGCTTCTCTTGACCTGTTGTCTCTGCAGCACACCTGGATAAACAATTACAAAAAGGATGTGAAGATAGGTCGTGCACTTGTATGAAACCATCTGTGGTTCATTTGAATATTAGATTTTCCATACTTAACCTACCTTTTCATTCTTTGTAACACCTGCTTCTTTTATCACAGATTAAAGTCTGACTCATGACTTTGCCACTTTGCTTACTGGCTGTCACTTCTTCTGTTGTCTTGTTGCCATAATATTAGCTTCAAAAAATATAAAGCACCCCGAATTAATTTAAACAGCAAAGAAAATACTGGATGTGCCTTTACGTTTTTATTTAAACTGTCATTATGGTGGAGTAAATAAATTAACCAAAGTAGCAGCATAATAGTTTATTGAAAGCACAGTTTTAAAAATTGATATGTTGAAGTTTATAGTTTGCTGTTTTCCTGTGCAAACATCATGTTGGACTGCTGCATACATTCTACCCTCCTTTTGACCATCTAAAGAACCAAGATTCTGCATTATGTACGCCCTCCAGCGAATAAATGAAAATGACAAATGGGTCACTGGTCAAATGTAGGCTATTGGAGCTCCATTTATGTGTCAAATCAATATCGAATGAGGATACATAGATGTTCTGATCAGGCAAACAAGATCACACACAGGAAGGCTGCACAGTATAGAGTACTACATTTAAAAGATATTGTAGGCCTACCATATAAATCCAGGTTTCATTTTGTTTTGTTATTGTATTCCTGTGGGTAGAGGGACCATATATTTTTCAGTGACTTCATGGTACACCGAATTATTACTTCCTCTTCGACGTTTCTACTTTAATCTGTATGTCCATACTCTAAGGAGGGAATTCTGCAACATCCCTGCCACGCCTGTAGTGCTTGTAAACCCCTGCAGTGTTTCTAATCTCTTTTGTTATCACTTTAATATCCTTAAAATATTTCTAGGAAGGTATACTGTATGCTGTATGCTGATTAATATTCAGATTCTATGGCTTGATGGGTCTTCACTATGATCCTATTTTGTATCACTGTAATGTTTCAGCAGGCACACTGTAATGTATTTATGATACCCAATAATGAGTTCATAGTGACCTGACTGAGCCTTATGGCATTTTTAATGTCACAATGGCATTCTGTGCCATTTTATTGCATCTTTGCTACAGGTTTGCTGCGGCATTTTGTTGTTGTACGTATAGCTTGTCCTTTCGGGAATATTATTATTAGAGCCCTTTCTTGTACAGTAGATTGAAACTTGTTTGTTTATACTCTTCATGAGTACAAGGGTGGCTGCTTGGTGCATCACTACTCAATAACAAATCCTTAAAGAGCATTTTTTTTTTTTAAAGCTGCAGATGTGTGAATAGCATGGATTTATATGGCTCATCGACACTCAAAAAGAATCAGTGAGCAGCTACCAAACACAACACACACACACGCATACGCACACGCACACGCGCATGTACATACAGCCGACTCTGCGCCTCTCCAGTCATTTGATAGTCGTTTGCCCAGTCAGGTGTGAATTGTGACTATATACCCATTTGTGAAGCCTATATTACTGCATGTAACCCCCCCCCCCCCCCACACACACACTCCTCCCTCTCTCCTTCCCTCACTCTCTGATCCCGTCTTTCCTCCATGCTCCTCATTCCGCAAAGAGAGAATCAGAGCTGAGAGAGACTGTATACAGTGGAGAGATATGGAAATATACACGACCGTTTCAGAAGAGAGAGATATTCACAAATGCTGAGTGTGCTAAGATGGATGGATGGATGGATGGATGGATGGATGGATGGATGGATGGATAGATAGATAGATAGATAGATAGATAGATAGATAGATAGATAGATAGATAGATAGATAGATAGATGCATACATGGATAGATAGATGTATACATAGATAGATAGATGCATAGGTCAGCTGAGTCATAGGTCCTAATCAGGGAGTTAAGTGGAAGTGGCATCTGACATTTGCCTGACATTTTCATGAAACCCCTCCCACCATCTGCAGGTGGGGCCCAAATACCCTCCTTCTAATGAAGTTGTGTATTTTAATACTGATTAGGTGTCTTAGAGCACCTTCAAAACTTTAAACTGGAGGGCAATTAAAACTAAATATGACATAACATTTTTTTTTTTTATCCCCCACAGGCTACATAGCCTACCTTTGGCAGTACGTCTATTCTTCCCTTTTTCATTTGTCATCACAATATTTACATTGCAATCCAAAATATGTTTTTTGGGCGGCTATTCAGGTCCCGGTGGTTGTCCAGGAAGTGAACCCTGTCGTTCAATGTGCAATGTGTGATGTCTGAGGTGATTTGTCATGCAGTTACATTTACTTGATGTATCTAATGTTGTCATGTCTTGCACTGCATGCGTTTGAACCATTGTTTTGAAATCGATCTCGTGTCCTACCTTTAACACGCACAAACGCGCACTGTAGGTCCGGCGGAGGTGTCCACGGGGAGCATCTCACGGTAGCAGAGGAACTAAAGGTGTGCGCTACGCCACCTGAACAATGCCTGTCGCAACTGTGGAACAACTTCAGTGGAAAACTCGCAGGTCGGTTACAGCAGAGAAGACAAACATACTTTAACAATGAAGAGTTCACAGCAGTGCACGTGCCTGGTTATTCATTCGCCTAAAAATAGTTTAAGCTCGTCTACATTCACAAAGTGTGTGCGCACGTGCGTGTGTCACCATTTTAATTCATCCACAGTTGCAACCGAAGGTGAAGCACTTGACATTCATGTGGCATTTCTTCACAGGCCTGTTGTTATTTTTTTTTTTTTCTTTACACCACTTATCTGCACTGTTGTGCTCCGGTTTTCCGGATGGATTGATCCCGAAAGAAATGGCTGGAGGGAGCAGTTGTTGTCAAACAGAGGATTATTTTGACCAAAAAAAAAATAAAACAGGACGGTGAAATGTCCGAGGAAGGAGGGTCAAATTGTTGTCTAACTCGTTTTTGATCTCGAACAACTCTCACTGTAGCCCGTTTAGTCTCTGAGCGACTTCCTGATGGAGCTTTAGCGCAGAGAGCAGGGGAGAGGGGGGGGGGGGAGCGACAGACCGACGGACCGCCAGTCCGTCTATCTATCCAGCTGCCCCTGCCTCTGCAGAAGCGCGCAGGCATACACACAGAGCAAACGCGAGCACACTCGGCACACACACTTCCACTCTCTCGCACACACGTATTTTACGTGCACGCCGGGGAGAGAAGGGAGAGACGTTGGGAGCGGGTCCCATGCACGGTTTTGCAGGCTGCCGGAGCCTCTAGTCAATGTGCATGTGCGTCTGTGCGTGCGTCCGGCGGCCGCTCGCCTGCCTCTTCCCTCCTCTGCGCTCCTCTCCTCCCGGGACGGGAATAACGGGATACGGGGTGCTCTGATCACACCGAGGCAGGTTGAGCCCCCACGATGTGCGGGGCCAGGAGAGATTGCAGTGGAGAATCAGCAGTATAGGCGCACACACAATGAAGATTGGATTACAACAACAGTGATTTTTATTCGCAGCCGCGCGCTCGTGAAGTGATAAAGCGGGGGGATTTCATACATTTTCTTGGACACGGTGGGAATAATTCATCACCGGAGATTCAGTGATTTTTTTTTTTTTGGTTTCTTTTTTTTATTCTCCTGCTGTGCGGTGTTCGTGAGAGTGGTCACCATCAGAGGCTGCATGGTTTCTCAGAGGAGAGAGGGGACTGTTGCAATGTCATCTCACACCACTGTTTTGGAGCTCTGTGGAAGGGAGATGCTGTAAGTACTTTACCATGTCTTTATTTCGCTCTTAATTTTGGGTTGTAGCGATCATTAACCGTACCCCTCCACCGCCACCGCCACCACCTCCCCCCTTCGCTCAGCGGGCGCCGTGCGGCTTTTTACCCACAAGCGTCCCTAAACCAAAGTGCGGCACAACACCACAGACGGAACAGCCGTCCCTAAAACACGATCAACTTGGATTTAAAGGATAAAAGGCAGGCAGTTTGAGGCGCAAACAAAATATCACAGTCTCCTCTCTCAGCTCTTACGTCAAGTGCTGTGATTTCCTATTAATTCATAAGGCTGGCGCAGTGAGTGAAGCGCAGGCAGCTTCAAAGCGCATCTGTACGGCATATACACAACAACAGTTCATCTTTCTCCATAAATTCACCTATTAACTGCATGTACATCTAAAATATAAAGAAATGAGCCTCCTTTTGTAGTTCCTCGTGCACCAGTCACCTCCCAAATGATCTCTGTATAACCACAAACAGAGAAGCAGGTTTTGCTCTAAAGAGATTAGAGGTAAAATAAAAGATGGGTGTGCGTGCTGGTGATTTCTCTTCCGAGGTTGGATAACACATTGCGGGGTTTTGGTCGTGCCACTCGTTGGCACAACTTCCAGCTCCTCTCCATCCCACATCAGGACGAACAACCAGTTACATTAACGATGTGTCAGAACACGTTGCTTACTTTTTAAGTTGTACCTTCATTTTAGGGGGAACATGTTTTGTCTGCCCTCCTTTGAATCATGCCATAAAGTGAACACGGGCTTTGGCCCTAATTTTTTTTTTTTTTTTTTTTTTTTTTATATATATATATATATATATATTCACACCGTGTGTGGATCGTCTTGGGCAGGAGTGCAGGAGACAGGCCCACATTGTACCGGTAGGGGTCGCACTTGTATTGTGTTGGCTTCATTCAATCTAATGGGGAAATCCAAATGATCCCCCCCCCCCCCCCCCCGCCCCTCCACCTTTTCTTTTCTGTTCTCCGGATTCAGTCACGTTGTTGAAGCGCAGTTCTCCTCACAGAAAAGCCCCCCTCCCCTCCCCTCCATATGTACAGGCTTCAGCCCATGGAAGGGCAATCCATATTTTTATGACACCAAAAAATGCCACCTTCCCAGATCCTACTGTAGACGTACAAAATTCAGTTTTATGGTTTTCTTGCTTGTACTGGAATATTACCTGTTCAGCAAGAGGGTGGATGTGTGTGTTTGCTCATGTTTAGGTAGAAAAGTGTTATAAAGTATTGTTGCATAATTATTTTTTTGTGCCAGTTATAAACCTTAGCAGATGCAAGAGAGAAGGGTGTAAAACAAGAACAGGGGACTGTGAGAAGATGAAAGACTGGCAGATTGAGGTTTTGTGTGTGTGTGTGTGCGTGTGCGTGTACGTGGGAGAGATAGGTGTGATTGATTTTTAATGCACCTTTATTTACATATAGATGAAGACAGTATTAGCAGAACGAAACTCTCAATCGCTTCAATCAGAGGACACTTCTGAAACCCGTAAACGGCTGAAATTCAAGTCCAGAACAGGTAGAGAGACAGATTTCTCGTACAAATCCGTGTCGCTGTTTCAGATTCATCGTTGGTCTTCATGGCTGAATAAAGCCTGAAATCACCTCTGACTGACTGTGGCCTTCAAAGATGGCATCGGAGAATTATTTTCCTGTTGTTGGAAAACAGAAACTTCACAAGACTCAGATATTTGCTTGATGATACAAAGCAAGAAGTCAAGTGACATTATCAACCCATATTGACACTGTTGGACAACGTGTTTGAATTATGGTCACCATTACTTTCCTTTGCTTGCCCCTTATGTTTTGGCAACACAAATGATTTAAATGTCATGCCCAATACAGCCAGTTGAAATTTGAATTCATAAAGAGAGACGGTGTTCTAACATGGGATCCCTGCATGTTAATTATGCAGGAAGTGACTGATGCAATTAGCTCTAAAAGAAGTGAAAATCAACGAATGTGGGAACGCACTACAGTTTGATCTTCCAATACAGCGGGAGGCAGAGGTGTGCTTTGGGCATCAGGTGCAGAGAGAGGGAGCAAAGAAACAGAGAGAGCACATCCAGAATACAATCCCAGTCAGTCTCCCCCTCTCTCTCTCACACACACACACACACACACACACACACACACACACACACACACACACACACACACACACACACACACACACACACACACACACACACACACACACACACACACACACATTGGGTTTGTAGGGAACTAAATAGGTATGTGCAGTGGGCAGACAACATGAAGCCTGAGTGGTAACAGACGATTACTTCCACTGGGCTTCTCATGGGCGTTCATGCACATGTCAGGGCACACGGAGCAGATGGCTGGGGCCTGAGAGAGAGAGATTGAATGAGAGAATGGCTGGGAGAGAATGGATAAAGGAATGATGTGACAATGGAGAGGAATGTCAGGTATATGGGGAACAGTTTGTGTATTTCAAGGGTTACTGTACTTGAAAGTTGGGGGAACTTATTATTGAAAAGAATGGTCAACATTTAAGCATCAAAGGTTGAGGTTTTTCGATGTCTAGTTCCTCATGTTGGTCTAGCTCCAGAAAAACACTGGATCCTCCATTTCCTATAATGATAATATTTTTGTGTGCTTGGTAAAAGTTGACAAGGTTTATTTTAGAAATGTGAGTAACTTGACTCATTAAAATCACCCCTGATTACATTACCAGGGCTATTTTTTCAGACTTCTGAAGGATCTTTCAGATTAACTATTAGAGTACCGTCACCAGGAAACTGACCTGTTAAATTACCAGTTCACCAGTAATCTTGGAAACATTTCTACATACTATTACAGTATTTTTTGTACTTCTAAAGTTTGCTTAGGTTTAAGGGGTGATATGTTTCACTTGACGATATTGACTTGATGATATTGAGTTTCTATAAGTGGCACTCTTTACCAAACTGAGTCTCACATCAAAATATGTAATAGCTATGTTGGTCCAAAGCGCAAAATGGATTAGTTTCAAGATAACACCTTACAAATTGTGACATGCCTAAGTTTTCTTGGCCTAGTCTTTTCTGTTGGCTTGGACTGTCTGACAAAGCTTACTGGCATCTCAGACATGTGCGCAAGGTGCCCGAGGTTTAGGATCCGAAACCACATGGTGAGGTTTAGCAAAAATTCATAGTTTGCATTAAATGTTGCAGTTCGATATAGGCACCAAAACCACTTGGTTTGGTTTAGGACAAGATTTGGCTCAAAATCAAACAAATCAAATCAAATCAAAGTAGCATACTTACCATACGTAAATATACTGTGTAAATTTACTTACTTATGTTTACATAAAATACATCCATGTTCATTTTAGCTTTCAACAGGACTTGAATATTGGTCTGCTGGGTGAAAGTCATCTGTTCTTTCCATCCAATCCCCCCTCACCTCCTCTTTACATGGACACGGTCACTCTTTCTACTCTATCACGACTTCCTTTTTTTGAAAAACTAGTCTCAAATATAGGCATCTCACAATTTTAGAACCTTTATTGTAAAACATTACATTATGTATTAAATATATTATGCAAAGTAGACCGAGGTAGCTAGGACACATTTTAATTTGGACTTGGCCTGTTTTTCTCACCACCTCAGCCAAGATGTCTACGGCTGATCATATGACTGAGTATCATTCAAATATTTGCAATTCATGTGCCAATCAAATTTTTATCAAATCCATTTGAAGAAAAAGAAAACAATACAAATTATGGTACAAATCTGTAGTTATCATGCATTTTAGTGGGGGAGAGTGTAACCCTGGTTGTTATCTGTAGCTTCAATTAACAACTGTCCCCTAAACTCCTCCCTTGTCAGTTACTACAAGACCATTCAGCGATGTTCTGGAAATCCCTCGCATGGAAGCAATTGCTTGATGCTACTATTTCCCAATGTCCTGTAAACGCCTCACATGCCCTTAGTAGACACTAGCTTGCCGGCTGCGCACAGAAAAGCTTCCTGTTACTGCAGTGCTCACAGTTTTGACAGGTGTATGGCCAAAAATGATTTTGAAATGAGTGAAAGAAGATGTTCAAGCAGAAGATTTACGTAACATAAGTTTAAACTGATTGGTTTCAATGCACAGGCTGCCACAGTAGAAGCTACGTATGTTCACTACTGTGGCTCACTGACACCAGTGAGAGTTACTCTTGTATAAATGGAGCAAAAGTTATAAGTTTTAAAATGAAAACGATTTACGTTGGCATCACAAGTTCGTACCAAATGACAAATCATTTTTCAATGCTAGATACCACCAAACCAATTCGGACGGTGCCTTCAAAGTATCAAAGTTTGGTACCAAGCTCTAGCTGCTCCTGCAAAAATTGCTTTTGGTGAACGTATTTCACTGTGCAGCCAATAATCTTTCTCAGAATGACCAATAAACCTCCTAAACACAGGTGCTCAAGAGAGGGAAAGTAAAAGCTTTAGTTTACCAGTTGTATATTGTCAATTATAAAAACTACCAAAACAAATAAAATAAAATAAAATCCTCAAAACTGTCTTATATTCTTAAAAAAAAAATAATGCTTCCAATCCTTCTACAGATGGTTAATTCATATGCAAAGGCAACCAGACCTATAAATTCAGCAGCACATTGGTATTCATACAATTTCTTTTTCTTGGTGTCTATTTTCTTCAAATGACAGAATCTCATTTTTAGAGTGAAACTCTTGAAATAGAAAGGGACAGAAGGATACAGAACTTGGGGAATGAAATTAGTTGAGAGAAATAGGAATACGGAAATGGGGGAGGGTGTGATGGCAGACAGGGAAATGGTGAACAAATGGAGAAACAAAGCTGAGTTATTTTAGAATGGAGTTATTTTTGAACTGGTCTTTGTATAACTGGGCATATGTCTTGGGACAATTATAGAGTGGGGACACAAATACAAACAATAGAGCTTGATAATGTACAACAGTGGACTAAAGGATAGATCAGGAAAAACAGATAAAAGATGGAAAGAGGGGTGATGAAGGTGGAGGTGCATTACAGTACAATTCAACTGTAACAGGCGTGAGGGAGCAGATGCAGACACTCGGCCATTTGCTAATATCCAAAGCCAGTAAACAACGAACAATGAAATAACTCAAACAAATTGTTGGTAGTTAGCTGGTAGGAAGAGGCTGCTGAACAAACTGGGATCGAGACTTAGACCTTCGAATCACTTTTCCTAATTAGAACCTGCCTAGATAGTAAAGGAATGCTTAAAAGAGTGTAAAATTGTTAATTTTGTTTCTTGATACAAATTTGCAGTTTGCATTGGTGAAGTGGGTGATTGTGCATTTCTGGCACATGTCTGCACCTGTTAGTGAGATCCCATCTAAGCTCTTCTGATAGTCATTTTGGTGAACGTTGTTCAGTATCTTCACAGAACAGTAATTAACTGAAATATATATTACACAGTTACAATTTTGGCAGCGTTTGGTTGAACCAAATATCCTCTGTTTACATCGGTTGAACTTTGCTATGAAATGGACCAACATTCATAAATGGATGGAGAGATTGGCAGAGGAAAGGTGAGCACATGAAATGGGAAGAAAAAAAAAAAAAGGACGGATAAAGAGGGGTGGTTTTGAGGATACACAGAATACCTCAAGGTTTGAAAAGCCCCGGAGAGAAATTGAGAGATACCCCGGAGGACTGAGTAGTTTTTAAGTCGATGCAATATGGTAGCAAATGGTTGAAGGTTGAAGAAAGATGGACGGATGAAAGCAGAAGGAATGATGAAAGGAAGGATGGACAGATACATGAAGGGGCGTTGAATGAATGTTGAGTAATGGAGGAGCTAGTGAGGGATGAAAAAAAACATATATTACAGGATAGTTTTCTATAAACTAGAAGGTATGTGGATATACAGTATATATGCACACATACGTCCTCTGGGCCGTTGCACAGTAAAACATACACATCATCCCCGGTTTCAGCCATTCTGACCGTGACTGTAAATAAATCATAGCCATAGAACGTGTACACTATGTTAATTTAACTTTAATGCAATTTAGGGAGATAGAAGGAAGAACAAATGTGACCGCAGCTGTAAATGCAATCATATTAATCATCATGTAAAGAGACTGCTGTTGAATTATTAACTCGTGAAACCTAGTTTTGTATGGATCTAAAGCATGGGCTTTGTGATGGGCTGGATTGTGTGTGTGTGTGTGTGTGTGTGTGTGTGTGTGTGTGTGTGTGTGTGTGTGTGTGTGTGTGTGTGTGTGTGTGTGTGTGTGTGTGTGTGTGTGTGTGTGTGTGTGTGTGTGTGTGTGTGTGTGTAGAGTGTGTTGTCTGATTGAACACTCAGGGAAGAATTTAAAAAAGCAAACAAACAAATGTATTTCAGTTTCTTATAAATTCATCAGTGAGAATTATATTTTGAAAGACTTGATATTATAGAGTGTTTGTTTTGTGCCTTGTGTGAGGTAGGAAAGGTGTGTGTGTGTGTGTGTGTGTGTGTGTGTGTGTGTGTGTGTGTGTGTGTGTGTGTGTGTGTGTGTGTGTGTGTGTGTGTGTGTGTGTGTGTGTGTGTGTGTGTGTGTGTGTGTGTGTGTGTGTGTGTGTGTGTGTGTGTGTGTGTGTGTGTGTGTGTGTGTGTGTGTGAATTGTAGCCAGTAGTATGGATGTGCCTGCCAAACATCATTTACTGTTGTGGTGCCAGGAAACGGTAGCTTTTGTGTGACGACAAACTGCCCAATACGATTTGGCTGGGGAGGCCTCCTCTCTTGCTCTCTCTCTCTTTTCCCCCTGTCTTTCTTTCTCTCTTTCTAGACATAGTACTTCTTTTTTTTCTCGCTGCATTGCGTTGACTTCCTGTTTTTTTTATTTTTTTTTAAGCTTTTTTACTGCCACTTCCTTGTTTCAAAAATAACCCCATAATGCTCTAGAGTTGAGACAAGGAAAAAGAGGAAAACAAAATGTACTCTTTTGTTCGTCAGATTTTCACACCACCAATTTGGAAGTGAAGGATAATTTTGTCAGCGATGGACTGGCTTGTTACTATAAATACCATTTTACATCAAATTGGTGCCAGTTTGACCCCTTTTTATAACTCAGGTTTTGCCAAACACGATTACTGTGGCTACCAACAGTGAAAACTGTTTGTGTGCATATGTGTTTTCTCTAAAACACTTTGCAAGTAGGATACTGCAGGTTTTTCTGTGGTCTAGTAGCCATCCATTCCTCAATTCATACAACACATAAGAAAAACATGTCTGTACTGGATGGGCATTTCAAGAAAAAAAAAAACTATTCGATATTTGACAGGAACTGGCCGAATGTTATTTGAAGACCTTCCCACACACACACACACACACACACACACACACACACACACACACACACACACACACACACACACACACACACACACACACACACACACACACACACACACACACACACACACACACACACACACACACGGAGAGAGGAAGAGTGATAGAGGCTCACTCAGCCCCTAAATTTAGGTTCAACAAATGCCATCAGCTTCAAAACTTCTCACCTTGGTCAAAGCGGATGGGAGGCATGTCTTTAGCTTCGTCTTTGAAATGATGGCTTTCTCTGCTCTGTTTGTCTAACATCAAACTTCCTGTGTCTGGTGACACAGCTAGTCATTGATTGTTGCTCTGTGTGGATGGACCGTCTGTTTGGTGCTTCCTTCTCAAATGACATAGCTGTGGACTCATGATATGCTAACTGACGTAATTTCCAAATTCCTCAAAAGTTTTTGATGCATGTTTTTGTTGTTTGCAACTAATATCACAGCTCCCCTCATGTTTTACCAGAGTTTGGTAGTAATTTGTTCCTCTCATAAACTCTATATGGAAATGGTCGTAGCCTCTGGATCTGAAAAGTGAAGCCAATGTGGAAGTGACATGAAGTTCAGTATCACCAAGGGCCACTGGGGGCTGGATCCAAAAAGCATCTGCCTCCATAGACTCCCATTCAATTTATCTAATAAAATACAAAGTGAATACATTTTTTTCACAAGTTATTATGGTGTCATTTGCTAAATTCACTGAGTCTAGTTAGTTTTCTGGCAGTCCATCTGAAAATAATCCCATATTTATTAGACGGGAGCCGTGTTTGGCGACATGTCTGTTTGATTGACAGACCTTTGGTGTAGTCAGGTTTCCGCAACAGGTGGGTGGGCGTCGTCTCCTCAGGTTTCCAACCAGATTGAGTCAGATCCACCTCTTGTTCCTCCACAGCTCGACCAAATATGGTCACTCCTGGCTCTAAAAAAAACAAGATGGTGTCGGCCAAAATGCCAAACTTGAGGCTACAAAGATAACAAACCAAAGAAAGTTGGACTTTACATTGGACATCCTGGATGTCTGCTTTGGAAGCTGGTCATTGATCAGCAGCACAAGAGACTGTTACACTCTTACAGCGTGAACATGTGGAAATACATGAAAGTGAATCAGGAGAGAGATAATCACTTGACTAGTGTGGAGGTATGATGCAGTCAATGCCTGCAATGCAAATACATGCCCGTCCTTTAAAATTAAATTATTTCGCAAGCCTCCAAGTAATCCCACAGCTTTTTGGTAAAGGAATCTGACGACTTCTTGACAGAGACACTAGGAATCCATTAGGCATCAGTGCTCTTCCCACAGAGAATGGACTGAGATTTGGATGATTCATCCTCCAGTCTCTTCAAACAGTGTTTCTGGTTAGTTGGGCAGGGGGGACAAGCAGTCCTCTGCTTGTTTTTAAAACACAGGATGACACAGTGAGCCCACATGCATTATTCAGCTCACAATGGTGCCTTCCAGTGGAGTCTCAATTTCATTACAAAATCACAAGGTATGACAAATCCTAGCCCACAGAAAATAATCTAAAACCACCATCATACTTGGAAATAGACAATGCAGACACTACTTCCTCTCTTTCTCTGTAGGTTTGAACATTCATGGGCAATTTTATAAAATAAAAAAGTATTTTATGTTATTTCTTATCTCAAAAGTATTGTGATTTGAAGACTCATTGAAAAGTTGATGACAAATGAGAAACTCACAGGGCTCATTAAACAGCAGTTGGCAGGCGTATGTGACACAGAGAATAATTTGGAACAGGTGGATGCTTCACACCACAACCTGCAAAAAGACCAAAGCTTGAAATCAGAGTACATACTCCTGCTCATGTTTTACTCAGTGTTTTATTCTAATAGTGAAAATATACATTTATTGTTTGCATTTAGTTCCAGGACTGCATCCAAATACACATACACACAGCAATAATATATAAATATAATAATGCGAGTATGTCATTAAGATCATAAAAAAAAAAAATGAGCAAAAAACGCTTTAATGCTGGTAATTGTGAGGTTCCTCTCATCAATCCAGATCTGCACCAAAGACCATTTACTCTGTTGAATATATTGTTAACAAAGAAACAAACTGACAACGAAACATGTGTCACTCTATTCTACCATCTGCCTATATGACAATATGCTTCAGTGGTTGGCAACACGTGGATGTCTTGCTATGTTTTTTACCCTGTTGTTCGTCACTCATGTTAATGTGCAGGAACGTTGTAAATGTGACAAGTTTCCTCTGAACTTGCATTCCCAGAGCTTAAATCTGCCTTGAACAGCGGCAGAATTAACGACGACTCCTGTGAATCAACGGTCGGTGAAAAAAAAACATGCAGTCCTGTCAGCAAATCCATAAATCGTCACATTATGTGACCATGTATTTCATGCCCTTATGATTTCGCTCACGCTCTGCTGTTCAGCACACCTGCTCATACAGTATATCTTATGACACATGATGATGTTTTATGCTCTCTGAGCACACGGTGTCCAAGGAGGCCAGTCAGTGCTCTCTCTACTGGGCGAGGGGTCGTGTAAGTTGTGATGACGGTGGGATGATGTCACTGTTTTTCTGTTTGATTGGTACAGAGCAACCACCATCATCACCTTCTTACCTCTACTCACTAATGCTGTTTGTACACATTATTCTACATAAATGTTCATCCCCATGTCCAAGGCAGTGCTACTTCAAAAACACAAGAGAACACTATCTTGCATCCCAAGCTATTTATAGCACTCACTTGGTTTATATTAGCCTGTTCTTTTCAGCCTTTATGTAATTTGTGTCCTACTTACCTCTCAGAAACAAACTGATCTGTGCGTGTATCTGACAGCTGTGTCACCACTCTGTTCATAGGATCTCATGAATATAAGGAAGAGCTGCTCAAACCAACGTCAGCGAGATGAGACAGGTGCAGCAGACTTCATTAAAAACACTATTTAGCTTTGTTTTGTTTTATTACCCATTCACATCAGTGTTTCTAGATGGTTGAGAATCGATTTGTTAATGTCACTTCTTGTCATACAACCTCAGCAATGTGCTTGCCAAAGGGTGTCCCTTCCATGAGGCACTAAATCCAAAGCCTTGGTATGACAGTGGCACCTACTAGCTTTGTGCACTGTTTAACTCTTATGCATTCATTTTAACACTACTGAATCCATGAAAGTAGGATTAGTGTAGTGAGGACACAAATTTGATTCATTTTTGGACTCCTGTTCGGGGTCTTTGAGTTTGTCCAAATTTGAAATGCTGATTATTTGCAGTAGGAACTAGACTAAGCCATTCAAGCAGCTCTATGACGCTGCAGGCACTGCAGTGCTCTGAGTTTTTTTTATGTTAGCCGGTGTAATGTTTATCATGTTCATAGTCCAAGTAGCACTAAAAGCAAAGGTGATAATCTAAGTGTGAGGATGATAATAAAATTTGTAAGCCTTATCGTTCGCATGGCTTAGAATACAATTAAACTACAAGGTGCAATCAAAAGTTCAGAGATTGTTCCTTTTCCTGGGTTATTACAGAATGTTAATTACGTTCGAATTAATTTTCAAGTTTCAAAAGAAAAAAGTGACAATCCTAGCAACTATTTCAAGTTCCCTCAATTGATCAGCATCAGCACCTGTGTTACACATGTTTTTGTTACCACAGTTACATGCACATTTACAATTTCACCAAGGACTTGAAACTCGCGCAGAGAAGCCCCTCAATTTTCTTGTCAAATCTTTGGGGAATAGAAAACGGCTGCAAAATCTGATTGAGTGGTGTTGGGGTGTGGAAATTGTGTTATTTTGGGCTTTAAAGTCGCACTTTTTCAATATGTTGTGAGTGTGCGCATTATAATGTTGGAGAACCCAAGTGTCATTGTGCCCAAATTCAGACCGTTTACACGAAATGTTTTCCCCCGGACGCCGTGGATTGTCAGAGTAGAAGTGTGAGGTGTTGGTAGTTTGATCCTGAGGGACACATTCACAATGCACCTCACACTTCTACTCTGACAGTAAATGCAAATGTCAAAGAAAACCCACTCAGTTTCGCTCCAGACCTGACATTCCTTCCTCGGTCTTGGACAGTGACGTTCTGCCCCTCTTGAAACGCAACTTTCATTCAAAACACCTCGGACAGGTCACTGCTTCATTGCTTTAGATTTTCTAAAACGTTTCAAGGTTCACCATTGCCAATTTCCAGAGTTTAATTCTAAACTCGAACTCTTTGCCGAAGTCCACGGTGAAATCGCAAATGCGTATGTACCAGTGCTGATGTTGAACAAGCGACATAACTTGGGACACTTACTCCTGCTCTGTGTGCCTTACTGTGCTGCGTTGTTTGTGAGCAACAAGAACAGTCTCTCAACTTTATCATTACACCTCATACTTTGGGTTATAATGCTTGAAACATTTCCCCAAACTATATATGAGAAAAACTTCCACACCATAATATGAAACCCAAATTGCCCACCATTATGTCACTCTCGTGCGTGCGCACACACACACACACACACACACACACACACACACACACACACACACACACACACACACACACACACACACACACACACACACACACACACACACACACACACACCTTTATTTATCTGCCTTGTACAACACTGCAAATGGAACCACAAGTAAATAAAAGTTCGGTAGTGTTTGTCTGTTCCTGACACTCCTAGAATCCCCTCCAACTTGTGTCAACTTTTGTTAAAACTTTGGTGTTTCAGACATTATAAATGTCTGCTTGCCTCTTCTGAACAGCACAGCTTGCTCCTGAATCATCTGATTCCTAGCAGTCGTGACCATGAAGTGTATAATGTTAGTCATCTTCTTTTTCTCTCACCCCTCCGCAACTTCCTCCCAAGGCCATCTTCCTCCTTTCAAGGTTTATGTTTTTAATAAATTTACAGAGAAGAACTGGAATGAAATGAAGTAGTTGCTACCTGAATGTGTGGGATTTAAGAGGTGTGCATTAACAATTTATCTTCCCTGCTATTTCTCTCCCTCTTTCCACTCCTCTCTCTCCATTCTCGTTCACTCTTTGATCTGTCTTCATCTCTTCTGTCTTCCCTCATCTTCCCTCCATGCAGGGGATGAAGTGGTTTGGCAGTATGTCCCTCAGCAGCAAAAGGAGTAAGAGGAGGAGTAGAAGGAGCGGCGGTTGTAGCAGTAGCAGTGGAAGTAATAGCGTGCTGCTCTCCTTGGCTCTAATGGTGGCGGTGACCCTGATTGCCGACCCCGCGGTGGCTCAAAAGCAGCGAGGTGGAGGCGGCTCGGAAAAAGTGCCGGTCCTGAACATTGCGGTGATCCTGGGACGCACGCGTTACATCTCTGACCGGGACATCCGGGCACTGTGGAGCAAAGAGGACCCCATCGACGTCAATGTGGTCACGCTGCTGGTCAACGAAACTGACCCGAAGAGCATCATCACCCACATGTGCGACCTGATGTCTGGGACCAAGATCCACGGCGTGATCTTCGGGGATGGCACCGACCAGGAGGCCATTGCCCAGATTTTGGATTTTATTTCCTCGCAGACGCTCATACCCATCCTGGGCATTCATGGGGGGTCGTCCATGATCATGGCTGATAAGGTATGTTGGAGTCATGAATGTGGGTGATTTAGTGGAAGAATGTGTGACTATGAATGTTGTGAAATGCAAGGTCGGGTATGGACGGAATGGATGAACAAAGTTTGTCGGATTACTTGGTTTCGAGTGGCTCGACCAAAGTTTTTTCTTTACATATTTTCCTGTTGCTGCTGTCAACAAGCCTGTAAAATCAAACTCTTACCAACTGCAGATAAGTTTTAGCTGTTAACTGTACCTTACAAAATATCACTGCAGTTGGTTTCTAGAGAAAAAAGGCAGAGAGTGGAACCTGGCTAGCGCTGGTAGAAAGACATGTTGCGGAGGAAGATAGCGGGGTAGGAGGATGAGGTAAGTATCTGCAGAGAGGTGTTAGAGGAATGGGTGGAAGAAGAAAGTCTGGAGAAGAAAGTATTTGAAAAGCAAGTGGAGGACAGGAGGAAGGCCAGAAGAATTGATGCGGTGACTAAGGAGAGAAGAGCGAGGAGAGAGATGGAAATATAAAAGGAGTGGGTGTTGTCGTAGTCCATAACACCAACTGTGCGGTGCAGGGAGCTGTAATCTGGGAAATCTCCACTCATTGTGTAGGATTCCCTCAGACAAGGTACACGAGTCTTGATTGGTTCCCTCCTTTGAATAGGCGATGCCCCCTCGCCTGCCAATCACTTTGAACCCTGAATGGGAGCCGACGAACGGAGCGTGATTGTGTGGATTCTGGTGTCAGTGCTGAGCTCCTGGAATTCGTCAGTGTCACAATGGGGATATTCTTAACTGTGGTATTTGCCCAGAAGATCAAAGAAGGCTTACTAGCAGGAATGACAATTGAACTGAAGTAAAGAACACATTCAGGCTACAAAATAATGCAATGAAATATCAGTGCAACCCCTCCTGAAGCAGAACATCATCCAGGTCCAATACCAACCACACCAAGTGCTAATGTCCAAAATAAACAGTTAATTGTTCTTTATAGACTAGCAATTTGCAGCCTGATTATTAGTTATAAATATTCTACCACCTTCCTCAGTTTAGCCTTCCTAGAATTCACCAGAAAAGAGGACAAAACCACTAAAGGAGGTTCCCATATCAATTTTGTAAAGCAATATTAAGCAACATAAATCCAATAACCTGCAGCTTCTACAAATGTAAAGCTGACAATGCAGAGATGGATAGACATGATAAAGTTCAGAGCAGCTGCACTAGATGAACACAGACATTAAAGTGAAAAGAGACCTGTGCACATATAAAATGTGTTCCTGTGGATGGTCACCTCTGGACAGTGAGTGACAATTGCACTGCATTTTTTTTCTATCGTTCACAAACTGCGAGCCTCAGGTATGACTTTACCCTCGCTGCCCTCTGACACTCAGCCAGTGAACATGCTGTACATTTGCACACATTTAGATGTTCATTCTTTTATAGATGTTCTCTGAGGGAGGTTGAGGGTGTCACCTCTCCAGACACGGAGCTCGCTGGAGCTAGTTTTCACTGATTTTCTTTCAAATGATTTGAGATTTTAAAGAATGTTCACGTAGAAGTAAAATTACAGATTTTTATAAAAAGTAAGCGTTAGTTTTTTTTTTCACAAATTAAATGAGATACATTTTTCATTCATTCCACCCCTGCTTACTGGAAAGTATGTTAATCAGACCAGCATTAAGGATGCTTAAAGGCCAATATGTCATTATCATGTAGCTGGTGATGCAGTACCTCGGTTTAATTACTGTAAATAAATGAAACGATCATGACTTCTTTTTTTAGTGCTAATGTTTCTCAACAGTACGACCACACTTCTAAATCCAGTGGATTTAGAAACACGAGGGCCATGAAGTCGGAAGAAGAAAATTCCCCCAACCTATAGCGCCCCGGGTCTGTGTTTGTCTTTTCTGCTACATTCCCGAGGATATATTATGTTTCTGTAAACACCTCTCTCTTTGCTCAAGATCCTGTTGTTTAACAGAATCATAACTCTTCATCAGAAAAACAGCATCCTTCTTCCTATTTCATGCCTAAAAGCCATCTTTCTGTCTGATTTCCCACCAAATCTGACGCTGTGACCCGCAATAAAACATGTAGAAGAGTAGAGCCTCTCAGCGAGGTTCTTGTTCGTTTACTGTAAATATACAAATCTCTTCAGGTTGCTGTGGTAATGGTTTATTGATCCTGTAATGCTACATGTGGCACCTTTTTTAAGAGAGGGGAGGGAAGGGAAGGAGAGAAGAGGATAAGCGCTGGAGGAGGAGGAGGAGGGGGAGGTGTGCGTTGGAATAGAGGAACGAAAGGGTGAGGGATAATCCCTCATCTTGACCAGAGGTGATGTTGAGTGGGAAGGGAATTACTGGCTGTCCTGATTGGCACCTGCCGAGCTCCACCTATTTCAGGAGCATACACACACACACACACACACACACACACACACACACACACACACACACACACACACACACACACACACACACACACACACACACACACACACACACACACACACACACACACACACACACACAAAGTTGTGTTTTCATCACTTCAGAGGACATTACATTGACTTTCATTTTCTGGAGACTCTCTCAAACCCCTAACCTTAACGATGTCTATCTTAATCCTAGCCCTAATTCTAAACTAAACCTAACATTACCCTAAACCAAGTCTTCTTAATGTAATCACCTACATCTTGGGGAATTTATTTTTGTCCTCAAAAGGGAGGCAGTTCTCCACAATGTGATTGTGTAAATAGATTTATGTCCCCACAACATACGAGCACAGGCAAACGTTATTTCCCCTGTCAGGAAGTGTCACTCAAACAGCAGCGATTCAGCTCCTTGACAGCACCACTATTTCCTCTTTGGTAACATATTAGGAAAAAATAATCCACTTTAAAGTGCTCAGCCCCGCATTTTGTCTTCTCTTTGTTTTGCCTCACTGTATCTGGAGCTTCCTGTCTGCATGCTGCTCATGCCAGGTGCACATGCCTCTTACGTTTCACCACAATTGTGCTTATACAGGCTCTTTTATAGCTCGAGGTTAAGATATAATGTATGCTTCTGTTAAATGAAAACCTTGTAACTTATGCATGGTAATTCAGACACAAAACTGTGACCGTTTTCTTTTATTCCCCCCCGGGCTCGCAAAATGTGTTAAAAGACAATTTGCAGCGTGTCAAATTTTTGTCCATTTTTTTTTTTTCTGGACATATTAGGGATACAGAATATTTTCACCCGATAACAGTTAATGTACTATGAGGATTTTCAAAGCTATTTTCAACCAGTTCTGTCTGTGATGAGTTACGTCTCTGACACGGCTGCCCGAGTGAATTGGCGTCGTTGCTACACATCCCACTAGTTGCACCGCAGCGCATGTCAGATGCGGGTTGCCGCAGTGCAGCGCTGAAGATAGGCGGCTAGTCTAATTTTGGTGGAAGCCGCTCAGAGACCGCTGCAAGCTGAACAGAGCAGATCGGCTGGGCAGGAAGTCAGTCAGAGAAAAACCAAGAGAATCCGGTCAATATTCAAAATAAAACACCAACATGCAAACTTTTAGTCGTAAAACACATCACTACATCACCATCCACTCCCGCTTTCAGTTTGGACAAGAAATGCGTTCTCTTCCCACTACAGACACAATATGTGAAATAATTACACAATAAATTGACTAAAACACAGCTGGCTGTGCTAACTTTGTCTGCAGGCTGCAGCACAAATTAGGTAATGGTGAAAATAAATACAAAACGAACAAAAAATAATCTATTTAACCACGTTTACTCACGATAGAAGCACAACAGTCAAGGAAACATAACGTAGTCAGGAAGTAGGATAAAACGGGCAGACAAAACGCTTCTCTTCTGAAACGCTCCCAGTGGGATTTGAAGGTATGCAGAGGATGAACCTGCGTAGTCGAATATACTGCTCACAGTTGTTGTTCAACAGAATCTTATACATCAGGAAATTGAGGTTGGAGGTTCAGTCAAGGAAGGCTAAAGAGGTGATAGGAATAAATGCTGGACTGCAGAATTTATGATATGATTACAGGTCCTGATTCTGTTACATATTCATAATCACAACATGTGTGATACTCACCTCACACAAAAACAACAACAGTGAATTGTGTTCAGAAGAATCTTGTCCCTCACTAGTGAATCTTCTTCCTTGTAGTGTTTGCGTGCTGTCCTCTCCCCTCCTTTAAAGTTTATATAACTCCTCACCCTCTGTAGGTTAAAGTTTATACGTTTCCCCTCTAAAGTAGCGGAGTCTTTGTGCCGCCTTGTTCCATGCAGATTTCCACTAATCCTCATGTGAAATATGACGAGAAGCTCGCCTCCAATGATTATGCCTTGTAAGACCCTCGGTGTTTGTCTATTCACGATTACGCCTTCGTACTTGTGTGTGCATAGACGTGCGTGAAATTTCCCCTGCAGAAATATGCTTTAATGCCTTTACTTTGCATGTTAATGTGTGTGTGTGTGTGTGTGTGTGTGTGTGTGTGTGTGTGTGTGTGTGTGTGTGTGTGTGTGTGTGTGTGTGCATGTGCTGGCGTGTGTGCGTGCGCGTTTCCTTTTTGCCTGTCACTTTGAGGCTAAATCTTTCGGTGCTGATGACTTCCATTCAAAGCCATTCCCACATCAACCTCCAGAGAATACTATCAGAGAGCTTCCCCATTAAAATTAAAAAAATTAAAAAAGTATATACGTCTCATATCTTCTCTTTCTTCTCCTTTCTTCCTCTGTCTTCCTCCCGTCTGCTCGTGCTGTCCCTCTATCCCATCTCTCCATCCTTCTCTCTGCCTTTCATTCCTGTTTGTTAATTAGATAAAAGTTGCGGCATCTCCTTGTGTTAGTCCCTCCCATTCATCGCTCAGCCTTTGTTGAATAATGCACACTTGCCTGTATTGAAAAGAATACATTATTGATTAAGGAAAGACATGTCTTCCCTTGCTGCAGTCTAAGCATTTCAGCTTGAATGTACCACCCAAGCAAAAAAAAAAACAGTACAAAAGTACAAAACCTTTTATTTTGTTTCCATTTCTGACATTTTTGACCTTTATACATGTATTACTTTTGTTTGCAGCATTGCTCTTCCCTTCCTGTGCTGCATGGACTTTCTTTTTCATTCCTTTCCCAGGTGTCGTTGTGTGGGAGGATGTCTGTCACGGCTTGTTCGTTGGCTTCATGTAGTTCTCATGCTAAATGTTTGTCGACATGCGCAGAGGTCAGTAATGGCAACTGGATTGTGTCGGTCGCGAAACACTTTGATCTGTTTATTCCTAAATCTTGCCTGCCCCAATTCAGAGCTGCCTATCAACACGTCCGCTCGGATCCGTCTTCTCTCGCTGCAGCTGTTTTCTCTTTCTTCTTCGTCCCCCTTTTTTTTTTTTTTTTTTTTAAGACCACGCCACATGAATTATATCATGGTCTGTTTGCACCAGATGTGTTAACAGCAGCGATGGGGAGATGTCCTTCTGTTTTGCCTCTTGAAGAAAAACAAACACTTCCGAATAACACAAAAAATGTTCAAAGACTCTGAAAGTATTGTGATGCTCTTTAATGTTTCTCTGCAGTGTAACACTGGAGGCGTGAGTGTGTGTGTGTGTGTGTATGTGTGGTTTCTCATCACTCCTGCCTTCGCTCTGTTCAGTGATCTCACACACGCGCACAGTGCTTTTATTTCAGAATTCATCCCCGGAGCAACTTAAAAATTACACTTCATTCACAGAGGTTGATTAATTAATTATTCAGCTATTCAAAAAAAGGAATATTGTGCCTGATGCATAGTGGAGCACATATTTCTTATTCTTCAAGTGCTCAAGGGTGAGTGTGAGACCCTAAGATTCGTCTTCAAGAGCCTCCATCCAAAGAAAGGACTGGTTTTGAATTAGGTGAAGTCTTTACCTGTAGCTGCACTCGGCTTCCTCACACGCTACCACCCCCATACGCCAATCAGACGAAGGCCGCTTTAGCCTGGTGCTCTAATGAAATCAAATCGACTCCATCCATTACTGACGTTGCGTTGTCATGTTAGTGGACGTCTCGTTGGGCTGAAGGTTATTTTGTGTCATTTTATTCCCCCTAATCAATCAGCGGTGAGCGACAAATCCATCTCTTGACATCATTGTGACTCAGGAGGCAGATTCCTAATTGCAGCGTCTGTGGTTCGATGCCCGCCTACCACTGTCCACATGAACTCAAAAAGAAAGCTCAATTGTTGTACTTTGGATCAAAGTCCGTTCACCATTTGAGGTTGACACTTAAACTGTGGTAGCAGTTGGTAGCAGGCTTTAATTTAACCACTGTCAAATTCATCAGAAAATATGTCAGTTTGAAGGCATTTCCACACCTGAAAGTCCAGGTGAAAGTCGTGTTTTTGTTACATTGTGTACATTTGATTCGTTTTGTTTTGTTTTTTCATTGCAATTTTGCGATCATTAGAGGACTCTGCATGACACACCTACGACCTCACACCTAACATTGATTGGTTTGTAGACGGCATGTGTCTGACGTCGGCGTATCGTTATTTGGCTAGTATCTTTTCCACTTGTAATGGAGGGAAAAAAAAGTTACATTGCCACTATATTATTACTTTTATCATAGCATTATGACTGGCACCTATTTTCCTCTAAGAAGAGCGTTTTGATTTCTCTGTCTGACCAAATTAGTTAAATACTCTCCCATATGCTGCAACAGCTCATTTGTACTTTTTTCCTGTTATTTTCCTTCTTCTGCTGTTTATTGAGTGATGATACGCAGCCTAATTTTTCCGAATTTGATCCGAAAGACCGAATCATTTGAAAAAAATTGTTTTTACACCGCAAACAAAGCTGACCATGGTTCAATTAAGACCGAGACTATCTCTTTTGATCGCTCAAAACTGTGGTCCTCTGGTCTGGACTTTGGTCCGAGACGCCATTCACACCTGCTGATTCTGTTCAGACCAAACTGAAAAGTCTGAAGTTCCGGACCAAACCAAGGAGATGTGAGACACTCTAAAAGTTTTTATGTTTGTTTACTTGCAGAAGTGTTTACACATTTTTTTATTTATTTTTTTGCCCGGTAGTTTGCTAGCTATCTTTTGGGGGGGAAGAAAGAGAGAGTCCTTAATCTTAATCATTCTTAGTTAGCCTCGACGGGTCTTTTTGTTCTCAGACTGGAGGAAACTATCGATAGTGGGAACTACACCAAACCAATTTAAATCCCTAAATGAATCCGAGATCTCCCTGTAACCCGGCTGAGGTGTTTTAACCAAATGAATATCTACAAATAATGATTGTGGCGGTGAATGTCCCAGCGTATTTCTGGTCAGAGTGAGTTTTTGTGGTGAAACATTCCAACACCCTGACTACTGACCTCACTGTCATCTTTAAGTAAAGCACACACTGTCATTGGATGGATGCCCTGCCCATAATTGGGACTGACAGCGTTGCATGGTGATACAAAGGGAAACCCTCTATCAGCCACCGTTACTCAATGTTTCCATTCAACTAATTAGACAATGACGCACAAACTGTGTACACGCGCCGCGAGTGTATTTATGTAATTTATTGATCCATAATAGTGAGATTTGTCAATCGATCGCAGGATTGTGAACAGTATTTCCTGGTCCTTCATATCAGCACTACGCTCTCTGTGTTTGTGCCTGTACTTGATGTGCGAGTATGTCATGGCAGCTGGTGGCCGGAGACTAGTGGCTGAACGTTTTTTTTGTTTCTTTCTTTTACCAACTAACCACACACACACCTGATGTAACTTCCAGCATTAATGTAGTAGATTTGTGGGTGTGTGGTGTTACTCTGATCAAAGGACATTATTCATCCATCCCTGTTGTTGTCCTCCCTCAGGCGGTATAATTACGCACGCACACATTCTCTCACACACACACACACACACACACACACACACACACACACACACACACACACACACACACACACACACACACACACACACACACACACACACACACACACACACAGAAGCTCTCTGATGTTGGCTGCCTGCTCATGTCAAATAGCAAATCAGAGTGTTTGGGAGGGAAGGAGAGCGCGGCTGAGAGAGTGTTTAGAAATAGCATTTTATGATATTTATGAGTTTGTCCAATTACAGCGTGGAGACTTTCTGTTTTTGTGTGGCTTGAAGCACACTGTCATTTAACTAGAGCGTCTTCAGCCTGCTGCACCACTGCGTCTGTTGCTTTGTCGCTCACCTCTCCATCCATAACACGTGTGTGTGTGTGTGTGTGTGTGTGTGTGTGTGTGTGTGTGTGTGTGTGTGTGTGTGTGTGTGTGTGTGTGTGTGTGTGTGTGTGTGTGTGTGTGTGTGTGTGTGTGTGTGTGTGTGTGGACACAACTGTGGTGTCCATGCACATGTACTTTACCAATAATTTCCACACAAAGGCAATTTGATTTAGTGTCTCTACAATTAACTGTGTGTGTGTGTGTGTGTGTGTGTGTGTGTGTGTGTGTGTGTGTGTGTGTGTGTGTGTGTGTGTGTGTGTTGATGGGACTGCAATAATGACATCACTGTGGTGTTGTCAGATAACTTATTACGTTGGTAAGACTGTCCTCCAGTGAGATTCTCATTGTGACACTTTACTTGTTAACTCCTTATTTTGTTTTCTCACTGTACAGTGTTTGTGTGAACACGTCTGAATGTGACCGTAAATATGAAAACACTTAAGTGTGTGTGTGTGTGTGTGTGTGCGAGCCCCAATCTACTGTATGTATGTGTGTATTATTCCAATAGCGAGATGCAGCTGTCTTGCAGATAAGAAATGGCCTCTCACTTCTCAAAAGGAATCGATTTGGATGAATATGTGGGACTAGAGGAAATAGAGCTGTTCGTTCGCTCTGTGAGTATATTTCCCCCCTTTTTTTTTTTCTCTCTCCCCTCTGTTGTGCTTTCCCTGATGACATGTGTTCCAAAGTCTTGGAAGGTTGTGTTTGTGCTACACAGTTCTAGTTTTCCTGTGCATATCAAGTTCCCTTCTTCCCCCTGCACTCTTCCTGGTGGAGCATCTCTCCTGTCTCTCTTCAGTTCTTTTCCCCTCCTTCTCTTTCTCTTAGTAAATATGTCTCTTTCCCTCTGTCTCAGAGCCTCAGCTTTTGCCTAAGGAACAATGGCAGTTTATAAAGAGATTGCAGCAGCACACAGAGCAGAACAGTTTAACAGCAGCGGCTGTAGCCAGGTAGACGAGCCGGGGCAGGAGCAGTAAAAGCCCTTTTTTCTGAAATAAAATCAATTGATGGGTAGCCCTGGCACGGTAAAAATAAAAGTTACGACCCCCACTATCCAAAGCATCTTTTCCTCTCTTTACTTAATTGACAAACGTACAGGATGGAAGGAATAACACTGTGTTATGTGATCGCGAAAAGCGAATATAAATTGATTTTAATGTCACCCCCGTGTAGACATTTACTCTAGTCTTAATCTCCTTACGCACTTCATCTTCGGCATTTCCTCCTCGTGCTGCCGCTTCCTCTTCTCCGCCGCTGAACGAGTCACAGTCTCATCTCAGCGTGTTTTTGACGGATGGCGACATGCAGGAATTGATCAGGGCCCATCATCTGGATCTGCATGCAGAGTGCGACGCTGCTGTGTTCACATCTATTCAAACAATTTGTTTGGAGCCAGTGCCATTATTACTGCACAAGTGTTCTTGTGCGTGTATGTTTTGTCACTCTGCGGTGTCGTTACAAGGATAAGCAAACAACAGGCTGGCTAACATCAGGCTAATCCTCTTGTCTGTTTGCCTTTGCGTTTGTGTTATCGTGTATGAGTGACTGTCTGACTAATGTGTGTGAGAATTTTTTGGGGGTGAGTCTGTCTATCTATCTGTTTTAGTGTTTCTTGTTGATTAGCCCGAGTGTTTCAGCAGTAAATTGAATTTCTGATCTGCCTGACTCGACTCTTGTCAGCAGCCATAAGCCGACACAAAAACCCTACAATAAATATAGCATAAGCTCGGTAACCGAGACACTGAAGAGGCACGTAGAGAATAACACGGCTATCACAGCTTTGGAGGGAAGAATTTTGTCATCTCGGCTTAATCCTGACTAATATACAGATAACAAACGCATGCAGTTGCTGGCTGCGAAAGTCTTTTCACTCCTCATCTTTGTGTCACGAGGCAATTGCATCAGCGCGAGTGTAAATTTAAAAAAAAGAAGCCTCAGTCATTGAAAAGCTTTCAAAGAAACATTTAGTGGTGAAATTGTCTGATGAAATTGTCTACACTCCATTTGAAGCTGCAAAACCTCCAGGATCTTTAATTCTCCGTACACACTGCAAACTGGTTCATTATGAGCAGCAGCTAGTTATTAACTCGAAGCATCTTTGAGGAGAACATGTCGGTCACAGTTATAGTGGTGGCAGAGAGACAGAGATGTGAGTGAAAGGTTGATTTTTCAGACTTTATTATTGCCATCTCCTGTCACTCATGTTCTTCAGATACGTACAGATAAATATCAGCTAACTTTCCCCCTTAGGGACGCTGACATGATCCCTTATTTAGGTTGACATGAATGTGTTTGTAACACTAATTGCCTCACCCTATTGATTTCATCCTCCCTGACAATCGGGTGGGAGATTTAGATTGATAGCTTGTTAAGGAGTTGACAAAGATTTTCTGGTAGTGTTAGTGGTTACAAAGTTAGCGCTGCCATCGGCCTGCAACTGAAGCCCCCTTCATATTTATGATTCCATCTATGTATTGATCCTCAAAAAGACCTGTGGGTGACTTGCCAATTCTCATATTCATATCTTAAATTGTACTTTTAAAGCCTATACAGTACTTCTCCCTTTTATTTAATGCGATTCATGTGTGGTTCTGTCTTTTCAGTCCAAATGTTTATCAAAGTAGACTTCTGGACAATCTTATCTGCTATTCTAGAATCCCCATTTCCTCTTTTTTGTGTCTTAATTACTGTAAAACATCGATAACATCTAGTTATTTAATTAGATTATATCGCGATCAAGGAGAAACTAACCGTGATGTCACACATTGGTTTGCTGAAAGTCCGGCATTTCGTCCGTCGCCATCTTGCTACTTCCGATCATATTTGGACGAGCTGCGGCGGAGCAAGTGGTGGATCTGACTCAATCTGATTGGGAACCCAATTAATTGGGAACCACACCAGCCCACATGCCCACTGGCCTGTCAATCAAATAGACACTCCCCCAAATATACAATTTTTTGAGTCCTAATATGATGTGATTATTTTCAAAAGGACTGCTAAAAACTTAATAAGGAGGAGTGACTTTAACGATTGACACCAAAATAATCTTTAAAAAAAATATTGACTTTGTATTTCATTAGAAAAGTCAAATGTGAGTCTCGGGACCCGGAGCCTTCTTGGAGCCAACGCCTGGTGACCCTCGGTGTTACAGTGAACCCTCGTTTATCGCGGGGGTTACGTTCCAAATAGAGACCGTGATAGGTGAAATCCGTGAAGTAGTAACCTTTTTTTTTTTTACAATTATTATACAATGAAATACTCCATAATACATTGAAACCAAAGAACAAAACCTTTTTACAGGCCCAAGCATTTGTTTAACAAATAAAAGTACTGTATAAATGTTTTTTTTTTACAAATAACTACTGTACTGTAAAATAATAATTTGAATCATCAATACGAACTGAAGGCTTCAAATTGCTGAGATCGGCACCGCCCCACTGCGACCCGAGTCATTGGATTAGAACGGGAGGAAATGAAAAATGATTATGAAAACAAATACAAAGTACAGTAGGACAAATAGTGACTCACGTGTATTTCACTGCTCTTCTGACTGAGCCGCTGCATCCTGACTCCGCTCTGCAGCGATTCTTTCTTCTAAAGCCGGCGGTGCAGGTGTGGTTTTTCAAGAGAAGAACATAGTTATCGGTAGTTGTTGTCGCTCTTTTTTCTTCTGGGCAAAAAGATTCTTATAAACTGACATGCCACCATCGATTATTTTTAATTTGGCAAGCTGTTTTACGTACGTGTACATATTAAACCGCAACGTTATTGACAAACAGGTAGAGAAGAAGCGGAGAGACTGTTTAGCCAATCAGAATGCAGAACACAATGCACGATGCAAATCCGTGAAGCAGCGAGACCGCGAAAGGTGAACCGCGTTATAGCGAGGGTTCACTGTACTGCACTTCATGGCACTTCTGCATTGACCTCATTTTTCAGATGCGGAAGCTACATCAACTTTTATATTTAAGCTATGATTGTGACACAAAATTAAACAAACAAAGCCGCAACAGTGAAAGTGCCACAAAGGGATGCTAACTTTCATTTTTAGTGATGCTAACTTTGTCTGGTTTGGTATTTAGATTTATGAGGGTTTAAAGAGGAAAAGAATACACTTATCTTGTATTAGCGGATGCTACTTTTGAATTCATAGTCAAATTCAGGTATATTTGACTCAGATATTGTACATTGGTATTGGTACCATATTTGTGTTTATTTGCCGCATTGCAAAAATAGGTATCTGGGTAGTTTTTGTTTTAGGAATTGTGTTGTCTAATATTCTTTTAAGTCAGATGGAGTGTTAAGGATTTAGACCAAAACATAATTAATAAGCCTTTAATACAGGTGCTTAGTTGTTAACTATCTGTTCTGTTGGCAGTAAGGCTTGATTATGCTGCACAAGTTGGTGGGTGGATGAGTGGTGCAACGCACGCAGACACAGTTATCTTTATCTCACATGTGCTGTCACATTTTAGTCTCTCTCTCTCTCTCTCGTGCTGCGCGGTGTCCTTATTCCAGGATTTTTTTGGTGCAGTCCATTCTCCAGGCTTGTTTCTGCAGTTATTTTTCTTTTTTGAGCCACGCTACGATATCTTCCCTTTGAGCTGCTTTGGGATTTGAATTCAAATCCACCGTGCTGGGAGGTCAGACAACAGTCACTTACTTTAAGTTTGATCTAATTAGAAGAGCTGCACAAAAATGGACCTCCCACTCCACCAGAATTCCGAGAGAGACGCGGGGAGAAATGCGGGAGAAACAGATGATGGATGAGACGGGAGACATTTTGCTGGTGGGGGTTTGAGCAAAAATGTATACAAGGAACGCATATTGAAGACAAAGCTGCTATAAAATCAATTAGGTCATTGTAAAATAGCAACAACAACAAAAAAAATCCTGTCAGGTCTCATTTGGGGGCTATAATTACACAGTTTTTTAACATAGTGTAGGCTGTCCTATTTAAATCTTTTTTTTCCACCAGAATCTTTGCAGTGTTTTATTCTGTTTAACCAGGTCTTTCTGCATTCCTCTGCAGCATCCTTCTTTCGATCCTCATCTCTTCCTCTCATCTGCGTCGCTCATCTAATCTTGAAAGTCTATCTGTCCTCCCCTCTCTCCTTCTTTTTCCATCATGTCTGTTAAGTGTTTGAAGATTGTAACGAGAGATTTCTCCTCGCATCGAAGCCGTGTCAAAAGGAGTTGGCAACAGCGGCACCCTACACTCCCTCTTCCCTCTATGTACACACACATGTGCACACACGCACACACACACACAGCACTTAACAAATCTATGTATGGCCCTTGCAATCCATTGCTTTTTGAGTGTTTGATGCAACGCTCCCTTCTTTAATGGCCCTGCTTTTTCAATCTTTCCCTTCCCTTTTGCTTCATCTATTTCTGACTTAAAAGAACACACACACACACACACACACACACACACACACACACACACACACACACACACACACACACACACACACACACACACACACACACACACACACGTATATAAATATATATAAAACACAATTGTACTTACAATACACAGACAGTCATGCAGAAATTCTGATGCTACATTACTCTGTGGTGTCTGCAGTGAACAAGCACAATCACGTTAGGACAGGGCTGGCTTGCTTCTCTCGCCTGCTCCCTGCATCCCATGTAGAGGCTCTCTGGCATAGCAACACAATTCCATTAAAATGGACCATAGTCTCTCCCTTAGCGCTAGCGGAGTGTAGCCTAGCCCAGCACTGCACCATTTTGGGGGCAGTGAGCTGTACTAAAAGACAGGGAACGTAGAGATGCAGGCAGCAAGAGTGACATGAATTAAATATCCCTCCGACGAGCCTCTTCCTTGTTTCACTCGTCTCTCCATTATGACGGAAAGCCCCGGGGAGCATGAAGTCAACCTTAATTGTTCTGAAGTAGCGGGCGAGACAGGCGCAAGGACGGATGGATGGATGGGCAGAAAAAAAACGGGGCGACTTGTAAGAATGTCCCAGTGTGACAAGCGGCAAACACGCTGTGAGCACCGCGGGGGGCAGGAGGGGGGGGGGGCTCTCAGGAAAATGGCATTATTCATGTTTTATCGGCACACTCAGTTTATTTGTCTCTCTCTGCCGCTCTCCCTCACTTTCTCAGCCAGTGTACAGCCAGCACTTTGCTCTTAAAACTTCAGCTCTGAAAAAAAAAAGAAAGAAGGATGCTGCATTGCATCCATTAACATGGAAGACGACTTAAGAGGCCTTGTCGAGCCCGAAGAGACTTGAGTGTCCTTGTGTTTGACGGCCTGCTGAAAGCTACACAGGCTCCACATCTGGAACATGGAAAACTTCTAACCCTAAAAGTAACAGAATATAAATACTCTCCACTCATGATGGTTTCCATCCTTTGGCTTGTTGTCCCACATTAGCTTTAAGAGTTTTACATTGGCCCGTGTTCAGATATGAGGCATGTCCCCTGCATGCAAATGAAGGGACAGCTTCTAATGCAGGTTTGCGTCGCTCTCCGTTTTTGTCTGGCCGATTTAAATGCTGCAGTGAATGATGACTTTTTCGGGGGGAGAACTATTTTTAGTTTTCAGGGCACTTGCAACTTGTCTCGGCACTCTTGGTTCTTTTAACTGCGGAGTCCTTAATATGTAGTCCTTAAAGTGTCGTGTCTCATCATGTTACCGACATAGTGCGGCGAACTCTTCGCTTATAGATTTAAGTGTTGCGGAGTTCAGCTGACTTCAAAGATAGAGGGAGGAGAATGGGGACAACGAAAGAGTGACTCCACAGCTTTCTCCTTGAAAAAGCAACAGAGAGAGAAAGAGATGAAATGGGCACAAATGAGCAAGTTAAAGATAGAATAAGAAGGAGCGAGAAAAACCTGAGCAAGGCTGAAGGGCTTTTAAAAAAGCACTCTTTAATTAAGTTGATAGTGTGGTTATTAGCGATAAGGATTTTGCTGAGAAAAGTCAGTGCGCATCCTATTAACTCCCCCATTGCCTACTGTAATTACTGTATGCAACCTCTGTGAGCTGTGACCCTCAGATTCATGCTTTAGGTACTCAGAATGACCAGATGCAGCTGTATAGTCTGTCATTTTTGTTTTTCCTGATACAATGTATTATTAAGCTCTTTTTTTTTAATGAAATGTCTGCTTCATTCATTTGTGATAATCAGTTGATAAATTGTTCACTGTTTGGTGCTGGGCAAATACTGTACTGTGGGTTTATTGGAGCTTTTTAGCCGAGTATATCTGCCTGCTTCAGATGGGAAATAGATTCATTAGAATTGTGAGACTAAACCAAAACAATATAGTTTTGGGCTGTGAATCTAAAATAATGAGCTGAACGATGTTAAAATGGTCCATAAAGCTGTGTGGAACTGCAGAGTCAGGTAATAAGTTTCTCGTGGTTCTTTACGATAATTGACTTCTTTCACATTCCATGTTGTCATTGGTAACCCATTCAGGGGGTACGATCTGCAGTGGAAACTGAAATCCAGAAAAGTACCGGGTACTAAAAGCGAGTCGAGTCGAGCCGAGCCGAGCCGAGCCGAGCCGGTAAAGACAGTGGAAAAGGGGCATAGGACAAGATGTAACATTTGTGTGCATATACCTTTCAGACTGGGTGCGACGTTTGCATTCTTCTCCCTTTGGAGCCAGATGCAACATGATCGGGTTTTGATAAGGCCACGTATTGTCGTCAGTGGCTGCTGACAGTGCATCGAGTCTGTACACGAACATTATTTTGAGTGTGACATTACGTCATTGCTTGGCCGAATGTTGCGACTTCTTGTAGCAATTTCAAATTAAAAACCCTCATTTCAAGGAATTCATACATGGTCCAGCCATATTCAAGGATTTTACAAAAATAATTTTTTTTTTTTTTTTTTGTGTGTGTGCATTGTTGTTGTTGTTATTGTTGTTGTTGTTTTTTTTTTTTTTTTTTAATTAATGAACACAAGGGCAAATGCATTTATTTCCAATGAAAAGTTTTGAGCCCGGAAATGTTTTTTATTTGATGTTTCTATCTGCTGTGGAGGCTAACAAAAACAGGTTTGAGTGAACTTTTTGTGAAGGTTTTTCTAAGAAAACCCTCTGGCTTTAGGAGGCTGTTTTCAGACAATAGAGGGCGCCTCAGGTCAAATTGGGTTTTAAAGATGAACTGACATTTTGAAATGGACCTTTATATAGTCGATTATTTTAGCGTCGGTTCTTAAACGTTCTGGTTTTGTGTTCCTCTTCCCTTCAGTTTCAGCATTATCCTTCTTTGTCTGTCTCTTCCTCTCTTCCCTCTGTTTCCGTCCTTTTCCCTTAATCCCCCCTCCTTCTTTCTGTCCATCTTATCCAGCTTTTGGTGCTTCTTTTCGGGAGGACAGGCATACAGTGAGACATGTGGGTAGGATTTAAAAATAGCTGAAGTACTAGAAGAAGAGAGAATGGGTAGGGAGTGAAGACGGATGGAGGGGGATGGAAAGAGGGAGTGTTTCAGGGTCAACGTTGACAAATGGGTCTGCAGAGTTAGCTGGGGCTCCGGGGAGCACCGACAGTTAGGTCAGCGCTCCCTAAGGGGAACAGGGAAATGGGGTTTTTACCTGCTGAAACACCAGAGAGAAAGAGGGATATAGAGACAGCGAGGGAATGAGACAAAGATAGGGATATAGAGACAGCGAGGGAATGAGACAAAGATAGGGATATAGAGACAGCGAGAGTGAGTCCATAGTATTTGTGGCGAGAATGGGGATATTAGACCCGGTGGCTGGTTATTTAAAGATACAGGGTAGGGGTTGCAGTCATATTTTGTCCAGAGCCACAGCAGCTGGTAGCAGTACAACACAAGGCTTTCGGACTGAGATTTGCCTAACCACAGAAAGAAAAATAAAAGAGAATAAAATGTACATGTGACCATCATGTGGTACACCAATGCTGTCCAGTGCCAATGTTCACTGTCATGTAGGAAGGACTGTGATGTTTATTTTGAAGAAAAAAAAAAGGAAGGAGTTGTGCTGTGTTCAAATAGGGTCACACACGAGAAGAGTCCATACTAGCAGCCCCCTCATGGTATTCACGATGTAGGAACTCGACATTTTCTATAAGCCTGGAGTTCAGAGTTGTGACATGTTTGCTGACGTTTATGTAAATGGCAGAGGCCACGGAAGTTCATTTTTCATTAGATGTTAAGCTAGTAAATTGTAGTTTTTGTCATGTAGAGTTTGTTTTCATAACTTAGATATCAATCTACGTCTGAGGAAGATGTTTATCTTCCCAACTACCTCATCTTTTCCCTGTGTACCTTTGAATTGTCTGCACTGCGTTACCCGCCATTTAGCTTGCAAAATGATTTAACTCTGTGGCTTCTAGACCCCATCCACGCGGCAGCGTTTTTACGATTTTACCATTTGAACACCAAGCATACGGTGCACACGGCTTCCAATGTTGTAACAACGAGCTCATGAGTTCCCTTTGAATGCAGCATTATCTTTAGGTGGTGGAGTTAGACCCGGGATTTCTGTCTTCTCTTCCGCTCACAATTAGCGGTGACCTTTTATTGAAATTATAAACGTGCTGCTAAATCGTCTTTAACATTTAGCAGGTGTTTAAATTTCCTCGCCTAACTATAACATTACAAACTGCTCATTTGTGACTATGACCGTCTTTCCATTATCTTAAAAGGACCACATGTAAAACCAGGGCTGGGTGTACCAGTTACAACAGTTCTTTATATTTGCTGAGATATGATCCTGTATAGTGTCTCTTATATGTTTCTTTTTTACAAATAACAAATAGCAAACCAACTCCTTGTCCCCACAATGAACTTTCTCCCAACACAATCTCCAGTTAAACCACCACTTTGTGATAACTCAGGTAAGCTGTCCTTGAGAGAAGTGATCTTTTCTTCTCCTCACTGCAGCAAACCCACGCTGTACCTGGCCGACCCCGGCTTTCTGCGCTTGAATACTGGCGCTCCTGAATGAATAGAGACCGAGGTTTGTTATTAAGGGGTTTGAATTAATCGAAATCACTGACTTTTCAATAGTTTGTTTCAGAGGGGCTGATGAGGAGTCATGACGAGGGGAGGTTTTGCGTGTGTGTGTGTGTGTGTGTGTGTGTGTGTGTGTGTGTGTGTGTGTGTGTGTGTGTGTGTGTGTGTGTGTGTGTGTGTGTGTGTGTGTGTGTGTGTGTTTGAGTGCGTGGTATTTGTGCATTGGCTTGAGCATCGTTATCAAGTTTTCTAAACGTGTGTGTGCGCGCGTGCGTGTTTGAGATGTTAGTTTAATTCAACCTTGACAAGGAGGAGAGGGCATTGTTAGTGTACACCCACTGAGAAATATGCCTTGACAGAGAGAGACATCTACACACACACATACACACAAAGCAAAGAAATGGGAAACTGAACACAATCTACGTCTTGACACACAAACAAATACACAATGATTGTTTAAAAGATTCTTCCTATCACTTTAGATGTGTGTGTGTGTGTGTGTGTGTGTGTGTGTGTGTGTGTGTGTGTGTGTGTGTGTGTGTGTGTGTGTGTGTGTGTGTGTGTGTGTGTGTGTGTGTGTGTGTGTGTGTGTGTGTGTGTGTGTGTGTGTTTAGCATCCTATATCCCAACAGTAAAAACAGCTACTTATTCAATAGTTTATTCTTCTGTGTGGACTTGTAGTCTCACTTAGTTTATTTCTTCAACAGTGAGATTCACCACCAATAATCAATTCACCTTCACTGATTTAGAAAACTATCAAGGATAAAAAAAAGTTAAAGTACATAAGACCATAGACCCATTTAGTATTTCATATATTCAATATTTCAGCATTTTAAACTGTTCACTGCGCTTTAATTTATACGACTAGGTGATTAATTGTATACGACTAGAGTTTTACTGCTGAGCTGAGCCAGCAAATTTCAATGTACCGTTGACCCTGTGTTAATCTCCACATGACTAATATTACTGGACTGAACTGAATTGTGAGCACTTATAAACATTTTAAGTGACATAGCGTTACCGTCTGAATAAAACTAACCCATGAACAAAAGGTTTTTGTTTGTTTTGATATGCAGGAGTGTCTCCAAGTACAATGAAATATTATCAAATATTTTATATTGTATTTTTTTTGGGGGGGGGGATTTTGGATTGGTTAAGTTTAAGTAACTAAAACTTTGATCATGATTACAAAATGTTGGTAGGAGATATTATGCTTAACCCTCGTGTTGTCCTTGGGTCAAAATGACCCACAGGTGTGTTCAACCAAGTTCTATTTTATGTTCATATTTTTGGGGATCATTGGTGACAAGGAGGCTGTGAGGGTTTCTTTAAAGAATGATGACCAATGATCCCAAAAAATATAAAAATATAGAAATAAAATAGAACTTGGTTGAACACATCTGCGGGTCATTTTGACCCGAGGACAACAGGAGGGTTAAGATGGTTTTCACATGCTTTGTGACAGGAAACCACTGTGACTTACGTGGGTGACATCGACATTCTATTCTATTCTATTCTATTCTATTCTATTCTATTCTATTCTATTCTATCCCATTTTTTTCTTCCACTTTGTTTCAGTGCAGAGTGTTTGACTGTCATTCAAATATTTGTTTTTTACCTGAAAAGGAAGACAAAATATATAAAGATCCCAAGGTCTAGACACCAATTGTCACATTGAAGAAATGGTCATATGTAAACAATTCCATGCATTGCTTTACAGTAACATCTACTCCAGCTGGACACTTTCTCAACATGTAATTAACAACTTTGTAGCTGCCACTCGCTGAATCCACGTAGGCTCTCCAGCGATATCACAACAACAGAAACTGTTTCCTCTGTTACCTCTTTATCTCATAAACAAGGACACGTTGTAAATGAGAATTTTATGAGTTAACAGTAAGTAGTTTTCCTCCCACAATACTGGTGATGATCGTGGTATCCAGAATGTATTTAGAGTAGTTGTGGTAACCTTCTACACTCGGCACCAAAATAAAGGCAGAGAATATGCCGATTAAACGACAGGAGGTGATGAATTCTCCTCCTTAACAGGGCTGTGACACCTCATTCAAAAAAGGAGTGCAGTACATTCGGGCCGAATTTTTACCCCTTCTTTTCTCTTTCGTTCCCTCTTTCTGCTTGCTGTTGTCACTTCCTCAGTGTGTCCGTGCCTTTGAAAGACAAACACACGCAGTCAAGAAGTTTGAGTGTGGATGGGTGTGTTGAGGGGGTACATTGTTTTCAAGGTTCCTTCTCTTCTGGCAGTCACATATTCTTTCGAATGCTGTGTGTATGCATGCGTGCGTGTGTGTGTGTGTGTGTGTGTGTGTGTGTGTGTGTGTGTGTGTGTGTGTGTGTGTGTGTGTGTGTGTGTGTGTGTGTGTGTGTGTGTGTGTGTGTGTGTGCGCGAGTGCATGCGAGCTGTCAGGCGTTCCTGTCCCTGTTGCGAATCATCTGTCTGCTCCTTAGGGGTCGTCGGCAGGTGATTTCTAAACAGGCCTCCCCCCAGACACCTCTGTCCTTGTCACTGTCTGAAAGTACCCATATCTCTCTCCCTTAACTCTCCCTCACACCTATTCTATTTTGTGTGTGAGTGTGTGTACACAACATGGCTACATGTTTGTTTTTTAGATATGCAATCTCCAGAATTTGAATTGAAATAACAAACTGCTCTTGACAGCCTGTTTGTGTCGCCTCACTTCTTCACTGTTGTTTCAACTTGTTTGAAACGTGAAACTTAACCAGCAGGAATTAATTTGAAGCAGACTTGTATTCATGTCCTGTTATCGTCTTATTGAAGTATTCATCTAACTTAAATCCCAAATATTAAACCAATACAGTTAAAATAGTTTGACAGCCATTTGACAAATATAGAAATATTAATGTCATTTTTCTAAGACGTTCAAGGGGAAATTCTATATATATTTGTATGCCTCCGTGACGACAATAGCCAAGCCCCTTTATGTTTTCTGGTTGTTTGTCCATCCTTTTCTCGTGAATGTTACATCTCAAGAATGACTCGAGGGAGTTTCTTAAATTTTGGCACAAACTTTCACTTGGTCCCAAAGATGAAGTGGTTAGAATTTGGAGGTGAAAGGTCAAGGTCACAGTAACTTCATGTCCTCTTATTCTTGTACAAGTGATATCTCAGGAACACCTTCAGGTAATTTCTCCAAATTAGACGCAACCTTTCACAACAATAAACTGATTAGATTTTGGTGGTCAAAGGTCAAATGTTAAGGTCATTGTATCTTCACGTCTAGCTCATCCATCTGTCCCATTCTCAAGAATGCCTTATTTCAAGAATGCCTCAATGGAATTTCTTTAAATTTGGCGGTCACGTTCGCTTGGACTTGAGTAGATTTACAGCGGTCAAAGGTCACTGTGATCGCATGTCAGTTCCTTTTTTTAACTTGATATTTTAAGAACACCTCAAGGGAATTAATTCACTTTTGGCACAAACAATTACTTGGCCTCAGTGATGGCCTAATTAGATGTCGGAGGGTCTAAAGACAAAGGTCAAAGGTCACTGTGACCTCACAAAACATGTGTGCCCTTGACTCAAGAATTTGTTATCTAATTATGATAACATTTCACAAACATGTCTGAGAAATTATGACGTTTTATATACAAAAGGTCAAAATGTTCTGCAAAAACACGTTTCTGTCCATCATTCAACAAAACAGTTTCATTGAAACTCGTGATTATCCATCTTCTGTGTGGAAGATGTGTGAAGCATCCACGTTTTAGAATTTTTCGTGTCTTTACATCAACATCTGTATTTGAATAATTGTCTAGTGTCAACCAGTTTACTCACCAAGCATGAAAACAAATATAAGGATTCCTTTTAAGTATTCTCTACTTAGACTCTTCGACTCGGCGACTTGTTGGCAGAGCTGGTGATTCAAGTTGTATAATGAAGGAACGGTGTGACATGCTCTCAGGGCTGAAAATACAAAATGTATTCAAAGGACCAACGTTCTGGGCTTTGTCTTTTACACAATATCACATGAAGGACAAACCGTATATACACATGTCCAATAAAGTTTTTATAAGACTTTGTGTAGGTGACCATGTGAATCACTGAGAACACTTTGCTATGAAGGCACATCCTTGAGCTTTGATTTGCCACTTCTGTTACCATGGGAAGATTTTCACAGCTGTTTATTTTGTGAGGAACAAAAGGCACAGGATGAAAGTAGCTCTTCAAGGTTGTGAATTTGTACATTGTACAAATTTCACTTATTAATGTTTCAAAATACACACCATTGTGTGACTTTTCACATGATGTTTTGATTTCTCTACAAAGAATGATTTGAGGGAGTTTCTTACATTTTGGCACAAACTGTAAACTTGCCCCAGAATGTAGATATCATGCATCCACTGCCACTGGTCCTGACCGAAGCGTTATACTTTTGCATTGTATGGCTATTCCACGGGGACAGGGATCAATTCCACAGCATTGCAGGCAGTGGGGATAATGAGGCTTTTCCATTGATTGGAATTTAATTGAGAGGCAGCGATGGGCTGAGGAGGGGAGGAAAGGCTATTGAAGTCACTCAGCATTGTGAGGCTCCCCCTCGCACTCCTCCATTCTTCATCAGGAAACTCCTTCTATTCTTTCTCCTCTTCTCACCGTGTATCCTGCTCCCTCTGTCCCGCGGCGGCTGGCGTCCTCCTCTTCCTCCTCTTCCTCCTCTTCTCACCGTGTATCCTGCTCCCTCTGTCCCGCAGCGGCTGGCGTCCTCCTCTTCCTCCTCTCTCTTCCTCACTCATATTAAAGGTACATGGACATAGTATAATTAGACCTGGCATTGTTCCTCGCAGTATCTCTGACTGAACACAGAGGCTGCTCTAAATGATGCAGCTGGATGATAAGTCTCTCGGCGCCGGGCGCAATCACACCCTTCCAATTTACAACTTAATTCAGCTCAGTTCACTCTCAGACACTCAAAATCTCCGGTGTGATGCACACACACACACACACACACACACACACACACACACACACACACGCACGCACGCACACACACACACACACACACACACACACACACACACACACACACACACACACACACACACACACACACACACACACACACACACAGGCAGACAAAGCAATAGACCTTTGTAACACACATACGCTGCATCCACTGAGGCAAATTGGTGAACTATCCTCAAACTTCATCTGTCTCCTACTTCTATCGTCTCTCTTTCTCAGATTCTTCCTCTTTCTCCATCCATCTTTCTCTCCTTCTGTTTCGCTCCTTTGCTCTCCTCACTGCCTGTGTTGTAATACTCTGGGCAACACTTTATCATTCTAATATGAAAACATCGCTCCGGTCTTGTACACCGAGTAATTGATCCTCTTCTCGGGGGTTTTATTTTCTTCAATTACACTCTGTCAGATTGCTGACAATAAGAGAGATACATAGACAGGCAGGCCATTTTCCCTCTGCTTGTGTGTTGCGATGACTAAAGACTCTTCATTAGATGTGGTTACTTTGCTTTTATTTTACTTAAAAATGTGTTATGAAGCTAAACACATTTTGTGTATTTAGGTGTTTTATTTTTTTTGTCTATTTATTCCTGTTTTCTTCAAGCAGGACGTTCAAGTCAGATTTAAAAGTTAAGCTTTGAAGTTTGTATCCTACACTTTTGTGTACATCATAATCGTCATATTAAATTGTTATTGCACCAGTGAGCAGACACACATGTGCACACACATTTTGTAGTTTATGTGTGATGCTGCTGAATAGGTAATTTGCTTCAAGCGGACAGGGAGCGATTGAAATGTTCCCAAGGACAGATGTAATTGCATTTCATGTCCTGAAGTGGCGGACAAACAGACACACACACACACACACACACACACACACACACACACACACACACACACACACACACACACACACACACACACACACACACACACACACACCAAGAGTGTGGCATAATAATGAGAGTGTACCTTTTAAAGAGTGCATTCTACCTCCTCGACATCTCTTCAGGGGTATCATTACTTTGCGTGTGTGTGTGTGTGTGTGTGTGTGTGTGTGTGTGTGTGTGTGTGTGTGTGTGTGTGTGTGTGTGTGTGTGTGTGTGTGTGTGTGTGTGTGTGTGTGTGTGTGTGTGTGTGTGTGTGTGTGGGTGTCTGTGTGTGTGGGTGTGTGTGTGTGGGGGGGTGTCTGTGTGGGTGGGTGTGTGGGTGTGTGGGGTGTGTGTGTGTGTGACAGCACCTCTTCACACAAAAGGTCACTTTCACTTTAAATTAGGTAAAGGGAAATGCAATGAGAGGAGGATCGGCGGCAATGGAGGGAAACATAAAGGGGAGATGAGGTGTATAACAAAGAAGAATATGGAGGAAGAAGAGCAAAGGAGAGGTGAGTTGGGGGGAGTAAAAGCAGCATTTGGATGGAGCATAAATTGAGAAGCCGAGAGGAAATAGAAAATACAGGCAGAACAACAGGTAAAGATCTGATTGAATAAAAAAAGTTTCCAACAAAATTGCCTGTCCGTGACACAGGCTGAAAGAGTGGAGGTAACAGAGAGAGCAGCAGCAACATCAGCAGGTAAAAACTCCGGTAATAAAATACCAATAACACAGTGTTGCAGCCTGTCCTTCAGCTCTTGGCAGTGCTACTCTTACCATAATCTACATTGTCCTCTTTGTGTGTGTGTGTGTGTGTGTGTGTGTGTGTGTGTGTGTGTGTGCGTGCGTGCGTGCGTGCGTGCGTGCGTGCGTGCGTGCGTGCGTGTGCGCGCAGTTGTGTAGGACTGACCCTTGGGGGTCACACACCCTGAGGTAATGGCTCCATTAGGAAGACAAAGAGCTGCCCTCCGGGCTCAAACAACATCACTCTCTCTTTTTCTATCTCTCTCCTTCTCGTCTTTCTCTTCTCACTTCAGTCTTCCTCGTCCTTCCTTTTTATTTTTTTTGGTCTTTCTGTCTCTAACTCCGTCTCACTCACTTTGTGACATACAGCCATGTATGACATAAAGAGACAGCAGGACAACAAGAGGTGTGGTGTCAGACGGCTCATTCATCTATCATGTGCAATTTCATCAGACTGACCCATGTGTGTGTGTGTGTGTGTGTGTGTGTGTGTGTGTGTGTGTGTGTGTGTGTGTGTGTGTGTGTGTGTGTGTGTGTGTGTGTGTGTGTGTGTGCGTGTGTTTGCACATGCACAAGCAGGAGCAATCTTCTTGCCGGCCTCATGTTGGAGACAGTCATTAACCCTCTTACCCTCTTCTCGTTATCTCTCCCACCCCTCATCCCTGGTGTGAACGTGATTCTGCTGTGTGTATCCACTCGTGGCTGGCATTCATCTTAATAAATCACCAGTCTGTCTCAATTTTAAAGAGATTGTTTTGGGATTTGAACCCATCTCAAGTGGTGATTAGTCCAGGCCTTTAACTGTTTGAAGTGACATGTCTATGCAGCGCTTTTCAGCCTATTGGTTGTAATTGCCCTTTAGTTGCCCATTTTCAAATTGCTTTTCCTATTACGTTTTGTGTCAAGAGAACTTCCTGAATTAATCTAAAGACAGGCATCAAAATACTGGATTCTTATTGGCTGATTACACTTGTTCTGCTACCGGTACTTTAAATACACCTGTATGTAGTAAATTTACTAACTGATGATTTCCCTTTTCAAACCATATAAACTGGCATGAATGCTTCTATTATTATCAAAACTTTGAAGCCCTTAGGTGGTAGAGATGTTCAAATTGAGCATCTTTTGCCATGTGACAGTTGATAAATGTCCCCAAACAGAAATGTGTGTATTTATCCATAGATTTGAAATGTTGGTCTTGAATATTATTTTTGTGGTTCGTATGTGTGTAAGTGGGTGTGTGTGTGTGTGTGTGTGTGTGTGTGTGTGTGTGTGTGTGTGTGTGTGTGTGTGTGTGTGTGTGTGTGTGTGTGTGTGTGTGTGTGCGTGGATGAACTGCATAGTGTTGATGGAACAGGTGTTGAAACAGTGTTTAGGGAGATCAGATGTGGAACAAATGGTGGTTAAATGTTGAGTGTATGACCTGTAGGACTGTGTTTATGTTTATAGATACGTCTGAGTATGGAGATGAAGTTGCTTAGGTGGCATTCTCAAACAGGCTAAATTAAAATTTCATTTAATATTTGTTATAAATGGGGTACAGATTTTCAATTTATTTTTGATAGGATTATATTGGATGTAGGGAGACTGTAGTAGAGCTGTATGATGTGGACAAAATCAAATATCGCAACATTTTTGACCAAATACCTCAATATCAATATTAAGACAATAATGTACAGATGACTCTTTGTACTCTTTTTGTTGAAATGTGTTGTTAAATATCATCAGTAATGTAAATATAATGACTAAGTGGGTGAAGACAAATAATACAAGAACTACAACAATTATGCTATATCACAATATTACAATATCCAAAATCTAAGACAATATCTAGTCTCATAACAATATGATAAAATATCAATATATTGCCCAACCAAGCAGTCAACTAGCACCTTCAACGCTGATTGGGTAACAGTGTATTTATGTTTTCTGTATCAAATCAACAAGTGCAGTACTGTTTTATCTGAGGGGTTCACACATTAAAGTTAGTGGTTGTGGGACATTAAAATGTTCTCAAATCCTTGTTGTTTCACCACTTGATGCTGTTTTGCGCTCTTGAACTTCTGATGGAAAACCTCTTTGTGAAGCAAATTCCCATTTAAATGAACCGACTTGTTGATTCTCGTTCTCCACTTTCACTGTTTTGTCTGAATGCACCATTAAATAAGAGCGGAGCAGCAACCATTTGAAGTGCACATGCTTCGTTTACACGTTGAGCACTCCAAAAACAACAGCAACATCAAACATCCAAAATCTTCTGTTGAGGGTGTATTCACACACACACACACACACACACACACACACACACACACACACACACACACACACACACACACACACACACACACACACACACACACACACACACACACACACACACACTCACTGGGCAAATTGTTTGCCTTGTGCATGGAGATTTCTTTTGTTGTGGGTAAGGTTGGACCATTTTTGTTGCACATTTAGTTTGACCAGACTGGAATTAGGATTTCAGGAAAGTACACTGTAAAACAAGCACGAGCATGTGGTTGTTTGTGCAGAAATAATACATCTTACAGGGCGCAAAACGAGGGTGTGAAAGGTAAGGGCATAACCACGAACATGATAATCCACTGCAAAGATAAAAAGACAAAAGATCCACCTAAGATAATTTTGTCCCTTTGTGTTTAAAGTTTTGAATAAATAAGCTTCAATATGGGCTTTGAAGCTCAGAATAAATACGGCCCTTCACTTGTGGGTCATCGTCCCTCCACCACCATCATCGCTTCTTTAAAGGAGAGGTACAATCTTTTCATGCGACTCTCCTCAAGGCACCAGAGAGCGGACGGCGGGATGACCACACCTCTTCCTGTCTGCTCCCGTGCGAGGGGGCACACAGCAGTGGGAGCAGGAGTTACTCAGAGAAAGTGACGGCAAAAGAAGCCGCAGTGCTGGCCTCCGAGTGTGTGTGCGTGCATCAGCCTCCACATAACCCTGCATGCCAGCTTAGACTATTCTGCTGACTCGTCGTTCTAAATACAATTACTTGAAGGGAGCGCAGAAAGTGTGAGTGTGTGTGTGTGTGTGTGTGTGTGTGTGTGTGTGTGTGTGTGTGTGTGTGTGTGTGTGTGTGTGTGTGTGTGTGTGTGTGTGTGTGTGTGTGTGTGTGTGTGTGTGTGTGTGTGTGTCAGGGAGCGTGTGAATGGGTAAATAAAAGAAAGAAAAAAAAAACCTTATGAATACTTGGGATTCCTAATCTCTCACTCTTTTCCACTGTGTGTGTGTGTGTGTGCGGGGATTTAGGTTGCTGCTTTCTTTGACTAAGCCAGTGTGAGGGCGAGTGTGACGTCACACAGCGTTTCCCCTGGTTACTGCGGCTGGTTTCGTCACTCGGAGAGAGAGAGAGAGAGAGAGGGAGAGGGGCAGAGATGAATCTAGTCAGAGAAGTTTAAAAAAAAAAAAAGGTAGTTGGCATGGAAGCAAAAGTCAGATGTGATATTCAAAGGATATGTTTTTATCTGAGGAAGATTTAAGTTTCTTCCTGCATAGAAAGGAGCCGAGTTTGTCAGCACAAAGGCAAATAAATGCAAAGATTTGTTTCCTTTTTGCTGAAAATGCCACTTGTTTGCCTGAATTAGGGAGTAAACCTGCAGCAGAAAACAGTATCACATTCCCGCTGGCTGATGTCATGAACAGCAGCAATTCAGTGGACTGGTTATTTTACTTACTTTACACTTTACATTTTAACAATACCTTCGGATTTATCAGGTAAATGCCACCAAATATTAAAAAGGGACATAATGCACTGATTTACAGATGACTTGTGTGTTACTTGAAATGACCAGCCTGTGAAAACAGTTGCGTAATATCCTGGAAAAGAAAAACAAGAAAGAATCGCTGATGATGTCATCATTGGATGAGAAACCTAAGTTGTCAAGAGAAATCGTGTTACATCCTGGAGGTTTGGAGTTTAAAAAGTGGTCATTTAGGAGGCAGTGAGGGTTGAATAAAAATAGATTCCAATGGCATTATGGAAAATGGAGTGTTTTTGATTTTGACTAAAAGTCTGAACATCTCAACCACTGCTGCTTTTGTTTTGTCCACTTTTGTTTTAATTGACCTCCTTTGACTCTGCAAACTTCATGATAGAGCAACACCCAATAGCTGAAAAGCCTCAAAACTCCACGTATGATTCAAAACCGTACCCCCCCCCCCCCATTTCCTGGTGGTGAGCTTGAATATGTGAGCTGCTGCTCATTGTTTTTTTATATTCAGACAAAGCAGGAAGGCAAAGTCTACCTATACGCACCAGCAAACTAAAACAACGAAGTGAAAGCTAGAGCTGCAGATATGGGTGTAGATGTTTAGCCATAATGGACATAAAAAGAAATATATAAATACACGATTAAAGAGAGAGAATGACAGTCCTGAGAGAAGAAGTAATCTGTAGTGTATTGTATGGAACATGAGTCAGCAGTTCCTTAAACATGGAGTTATATAGTCAGCTAGCAAAGCAGGTCAGTGCCAGCCTGTGGACTCACTTCAGGACACACACACACACACACACACACACACACACACACACACACACACACACACACACACACACACACACACACACACACACACACACATACATTACTGTAAGCACAAGAGTAAAATAACTGACTGGACACACAAACACACACATACATACATATGTACATTCAAGTACAGTGCCTTCATTTGAGTCATCATGATGACACACTGAATAATATCTCTTGGAGGCTGTCAAATACACACACAAATAAAGACATGCGTAAAAATGAAGAGAATGGATACGCTTTTGTTACGTCATCACACACACACACACACACACACACACACACACACACACACACACACACACACACACACACACACACACACACACACACACACACACACACACGCACAAAGAGCACTGCGTAGAGAATGGGTGAGTTTTGCAACATCAAATCCAATCAGGAGGAAGAGGAACAATTGGTTTTGTCATCACACACACACACACACACACACACACACACACACACACACACACACACACACACACACACACACACACACACACACACACACACAAACACACAATTTTTGAATTCTTCTAGAGTCTCTTTTTTGATGTCACACAATGCATTAAGAATGACTGAATGGCTGTTAGGTTGTTTTTCACCGTCACGGAAGCACATCACATTGTTTACCTCCCTCAAACAAACACACACACACACACACACACACACACACACACACACACACACACACACACACACACACACACACACACACACACACACACACACACACACACACACACACACACACACACACACACACACACACACATATGGGCATGTGGTGTATGTTTGTAACAGCAAAGAACAGCATGAGCAGCAGCTCCCTCTGACTGGCTGACACAGATGAGGGAGAGGAAGGATGAGGAAAGATTCAGGAAAGAGCCAATGAGATAATACAAGAGAGAGATAAAGACATCTTTGGGGGCACTGACAGAAAATGATAAATTGTGTGTTACACCATTCCTTCCCTCTCTTTTATGTGTCTGTATGTTTTCTTCTTCTTCTTTTTTTTCCATCTCCAGCATTGAGACAGTGATTGTGAGACTCAGACAGTTTTGGTGCCATTTTGGAGGTGGTTTCTATTTTTAGGGCCGTATTTAGGCTCATTGTGCAGAGATGAAAAGTGAGCTAAACGCACTGAATAGGACGTTTCGCATCGCTGCCGATCTCCGTCACACAAAACGCAGCGATCACAGGAGGAAGTGGAGCTGTCCATCTTAAGTGTTGGACCACTGCATTTCTCGGGCCAACAAACCACGGTTCTGTCAGAAAGCCCCGGGGGAACCGAGGTGACAGATGACATTTTCAGACGTGCTATCTTCCAAAGCTCCCCTTTCACATTCAGTTCAGAGGTCGCAGGTTTAACATCTGCCAGACAGTTCTGCAGGAGTTCACAAGCACTTTCAAGAACTGCTGAGGTGTATCGGTGGTTGGTACAGGGACAGGGCCCCTCCCTCCGGTTTTCACTCGGCAGTTTGTCATATCAAAAAGAAAAACAAGAAATAAATAAAATGAGGTTTTTCAAATGTGGCCTCCAAATTATATGTTATATTTATTTTGCAGAACCTTTTTTAAATCATTCCTCAGATTGCTTCATGACTCTTTTTTTTTTCCTCTTAGTTAATGTTACATGAGTCACAAATGGAACACTTTTGTAGCTTTAATGGGCATAAAACTCCTCTGCTGAATTATCAGTACAAAAGATGAACAATTCATCTTCTTTTTTTCTTTTTTTTAAAGAGAAAGGTATAACCCTGTGTACTTAAAAACATGGATATAGAAGTGAACTATGACTCCTGTAACGCCTTTCAGCAGGAAACATCCAATCACTGTGCTTAAAATGCTGTGCTATGTGCTGCTGAATGTGGTAAAAAAAAGTTTCACTGTTGAAAAGAAGAGGAGGAAACCAATCTGCAATCAATTAACCTATGAATCAGTGACCATGTTATGTTGTGATTTGTGGACAAATTCCATAATGTAGTCTGTTGAATTCACTGCTGCCCTTATATATACAGCTGTGGCTAGCCTCTACTCCATGGCAACAACAAGTGTCATATTTAAAGCCCTCCATCATGACAAACTGACCAAAAAAAAAAGAACAAGACATAGAATTTGACTATTTCATGATTCTGTAAAATATTTATGCTATCTGGTGTATTGTTGAAAGAAAAAAATGCACAAATCTGCACAGCTCATACAGTTGGGTTATGTTGGACAGCATCCTGGAGAACTGTCCTTGGTCCTGATCCTCTGGGTGTCAGCAACTGTTGTGCATAAGCAACACAAACGCTGCACATAGAAAGGGGAGCTGTCCATGGTACTTCTACAGCAGTGGCAGTGGTTACCGCCAGCAGAAAGTTCCAGCCAGAACCTAACATGTCCAACTAATAATTGATAGTATCAACATATAATAATTTCCCATGGTTGTTGCATCTTTATATGGTGCGATGTGGAGTCAAAGTCAACCTGTCTAGTTACTTCATTAACCTTGTTGTCCAGTGTTTATTTTTTAGCCTGAGGTAATTAAACTTCACTGTAGTGTATCTCCAGTCTCCTGCCTCTGTTGCCTCCTTCTCCACTGATGACTGCTGTCATTCTTGCCATGTTTTGTGTTTAAGGAGAACAAATACAGCTTTGGAAAATGTTTAATGTATCCCAGTTTGAGCTTAGAGACAACAAATTATAACAGAAATCCTGAATTACATGCCGGGGCTGTGGAGTTTGATAGATGTGGGCATTTACGGGAAAGGGAGAGAGTACAAAATGCTGCTAAGTTGCATTGTGGGAAAAGTGGGATGCAGCATTTTTGGAGCTTTTTTCATACTCGGAACAAAGTGGCAGCATATTGCTGCCTCTGCTTTATCATTTTCCACTACATTTTTAATTTAAATCTTGGAGGTCCCCCCAACTGTATGAAAGTTCAATACCAAGGGATATACTTTTAGATTATTGTTCAAGGCTGGGTTGTCAACATTTGACCAGTAGCATTTTGGCAAACAAGACCAGCTCTTCTTAAGTCAAAA
>NW_027210687.1:945000-1102500 GCF_029030835.1 Brachyistius frenatus
CTAAACAATTGGATCAAAAATATGAAAGTAAGTTTGCAGTGATTTATCAAGCAAAGGTCAAGCGCCTCCCTCCTCCCCAAACCATCCTCTCTCTTCTTCCTCCTCTGTCTTCCCTCTCCATTCATCACGTTTACAGCGCTGACATGCCCGCCCTCACTGCTATCAATTAAACAAACTGTCAACCAGCAGATCCCTTCATTTCTGTCTCTCTTTATCCTCATTGCCTCTACTTCTCTCTTTGGCTCTTTTCGCATTTGTGTATCTTTACAACACACTTTGTCCAAATGTAAGACTTTAACTCGTATACTGTTGACTTTGGACCTTCGGGAGACACTTTTAGCAGCAACTTTTTTTTAGCATCACCGATCTGCAGTGTGTTTTACAGTTACATAACGTGTCCGTACAGCATACTGTACCTCTCTGCTGCTTACTCTGTGATGCAAGAGCATTGATTCCACAGAGATATGATCAGTTATGATTGTGTGGTGCAGGTACAATATGTGTTTGTTGTAATGCGAAGCGCCAAACCAGGCAGAGTGCTGCGCTGCAGTGATAAAGTAAGCGTGCCACAGTGGTAACAGCCCATGATGATGGCAGTATGCATCGTGCTTTTATGCTATAGTCACTAAAGCCTGTGCACTCATCGAGTAGTTTGCTTCAAAATAATTTGCATACATAAAACTGACGACCAAAAAAAGGTCACGGACTAGCTGCACTTAGCGGGAGGGTTGTCATAGTAACCTTATAGCTAGTTTTACAGGAGTTGTCGGCGCACTCGAAATGCCTGTTTGACCAATTGGATTGCTCGGCTGAAACTAATCGATGTATAATTTACTATCATATTTTTGACTGGTGTACAGTTGTGCCAGCGTCTGGTTTACTTGGCCGAGGCTGAGTTGGGATTTGAGGGTGCGCTACATTACAACCGCAGCCAATTGGAAGGAGAGGATGGAGATGAGCCCTCCTTTTTATTTATTCAGCTTTAATGTTGAGCACGGTAAGTTGGCTGCACCCATTTTGTCTGCGTGAGAGAGTTTTCCTGCCAGCCAATCGGGGGAAAAATGCCATCTTTAGCTGCGAACGAAGGTTGCAGTTTACAATGAAGGAGCTCTGCAGCAGGAAGCTGTGGCTGAGGTTTGACGTAAACCATCAAACAAGACAATACAAAGAAAAGAAAAGTCCATAGAGGAGACCACGGAAAGAAAAAAAAGCACATCTACTCAGGCTGCTTTCTTCTTGCTTCTGTCATGTTGCACCATCCATCACCGCGCTGATTGTGATTGAGCTTCAGGGAAATGCATCAACCAGTTGAAGCCGCTGCAGAAGCTTCTCCCTGTGTCTCGCAGTGAATCCAGGGTGGAACTAACTCACAACCTGCACCACTGATTTCTTGCATAGAACGGAAACCTTAGTGATAGCAGAGGCGGCAGGGTGTGCTGCAGGATAGTTTCATTAGCGTGCCTTTTATCATTGGCAGCGACGTGCATGCTGTGCCGTCTTGCGCCGTGTTGTTGGATCTGTTCAGTGCAATGCTGTGCTGGCCTTTTCTTAACATGTGCTGCGCGTTGCTCGGCTGCTCCGGGGTGATGTGTGTGGCTACGAGTCTATAATTCATAGACACATGCACTCTTCCCTTTGAAATCTATCCATAATTGATTCTGCCAGTCCCACTATAGAGATGGTTCGGGGGGGCTATCTATCTCTGTGACCCACTGTGGAGCTTGTGTGTCTGAGTGTGCGCTCGCGAGCATCTGGGTGTGTATGCTCGTGTGAAAAAAAGAGACTTGAAAGAGGTTGGAGAAAGACTCCTAATGTGTGAAAAGAGCATAGCGCAGTGCAGTGTAAAGTGCAGTCTCTCTCTCCGTCTCCCTCTCCCTTTTTCAAATACCTCCCTCATGGGTTTCTGAGGGAAACAAAGGAGCTTTACTCACCTCCCTGCCTCCTCCCCCCTCTTTATTTCTCTGGCTCCATTTCTGTCATTTTCAATTCTTTTACTCGTCCTCCCTGCCTCCCTTCTTTTCTCTTGCTCCCTGGCTTTTTTTTTTTTTTTTTTTTGCTCCATAGCTGAAATGGGTCCTCCATCAGTGGCCTTGGAGCCATTAGACTGCTCTGAATGGCCTCGCCAATATGCTCATTTGATTTATCCCTTTTGCTTGTGTTTTACATTTCACCAGGCAATGAACAAAAGCATCGCTGCTCTAATGCGGCGGCGCATTTGGTGACTACCTCTACCTCAGCAGTGCCACTCAGGCTATGATGCAACTTGTGGTAACACACTGGCGGCTGGACATGCGATGAGTGTAGTGTCGTAATGCTGGTGAGTAATGTAAGTTTAGGCGATATGATTTTCAGACTTTGGGTCACTGACCTGTTTCCTGGTGATTTTTCCAGCATTCCAAACATTGAAAGTGAGGTGAAGTGGAGGTAGTCATGTAAGGTAATACATCAGACATAGTTACCAGGTACATTTACTTATAATGCTGTGTAATGGCCTGGAATAGTAGAAAACCAGAAAACTGGAAATCTGTCATATTTTAAACTTAAAGATGAGAGTTCTTGAGGTGGAACGTGTTGCTACATCATATTACAAAATATGTTCAAATATTCTAGTAAGCTTCACGAGCCCATACGCATTTCTGTAGTTGTGGTGTGTATTGCAGCTGGTCAAGCATTGGAAATGTGCTTTTGCTTTTTACAGAGGATAACATTTTACATCAGGAAATTCATTTTTGGTGATCTTCACTCAGTTTTATGGAGCTAACGCTCAGCTAGAGACGTCTGGCGACGTTGGTTTACTTTGTTGGAGGATTTAGACACAATCTTTTCATTGTGAAATATCAGAGCAGACTTTAGTTCATAGACTTCTACTGGTAAATGCTATACAGTGAACCCTCGTTTATCGCGGGGGTTACGTTCCAAATAGAGACCGTGATAGGTGAAATCCGTGAAGTAGTAACCTTTTTTTTTTTTACAATTATTATACAATGAAATACTCCATAATACATTGAAACCAAAGAACAAAACCTTTTTACAGGCCCAAGCATTTGTTTAACAAATAAAAGAACTGTATAAATGGGTTTTTTTTACAAATAACTACTGTACTGTAAAATAATAATTTTAATCATCAATACGAACTGAAGGCTTCAAATTGCTGAGATCGGCACCGCCCCACTGCGACCCGAGTCATTGGATTAGAACGGGAGAAAATGAAAAATGATTATGAAAACAAATACAAAGTACAGGAGGACAAATAGTGACTCGTGTATTTCACTGCTCTTCTGACTGAGCCGCTGCATCCTGACTCCGCTCTGCAGCGGTTCTTTCTTCTAAAGCCGGCGGTGCAGGTGTGGTTTTTCGAGAGAAGAACATAGTTATCGGTAGTTGTTGTCGCTCTTTTTTCTTCTGGGCAAAAAGATTCTTATAAACCGACATGCCACCATCGATTATTTTTAATTTGGCAAGCTGTTTTACGTACGTGTACATATTAAACCGCAACGTTATTGACAAACAGGTAGAGAAGAAGCGGAGAGACTGTTTAGCCAATCAGAATGCAGAACACAATGCACGATGCAAATCCGTGAAGCAGCGAGACCGTGAAAGGTGAACCGCGTTATAGCGAGGGTTCACTGTACTTGAAATACTAAGTATTTATGAAACGCAGTCAAAACGGGCCTTAAATACTAAAGAAAGTACATTTTGAGACACTGTTAGTTTCCCTCGACTCTTCTTTAAACTTCTACAAAATAATTCTGGAACTATTTTAGTTTCTATTCCCAAACATGTATTTGCCAGCTATAGTTACTTTGCACTGTCTGATTTTACACGCAGTGTAAGTAAACATGAAGCATTTTAAGGACCTATGTGCTCCAGCTCAACAAGCTGTAACATCAAATGCTGCTTAAGATAGATAGATAGATAGATAGATAGATAGATAGATAGATAGATAGATAGATAGATAGATAGATAGATAGATAGATAGATAGATAGATAGATAGATAGATAGATAGATAGATAGATAGATAGATAGATAGATAGATAGATACTTTATTAATCCCACAAGGGGACTTTTTTTGTTTTTGCTATAGCAGCATTATAGTCACAGGTAAAGAAATAAAAATAACAAAGTAAAAAATATGAAATATGAAAATGCACAATATATACAATAAAATTGAATAATGTTAAATTAAACTAACTAAACAATAGTGCAAAAAAATTTAAGCAGCAAACATACAACCAACGGTATTATCGTTAGGTGATGGATTTAACCAGAGGTGAGTTATTGTACAGTCTTATTGCAGTGGGCAGGAATGATCTCCTGTATCGGTCCTTGTGGCAGCGGAGCTGGAGGAGTCTTTTGGAGAAAGTGCTCCTCTGTCCCTGCAGCAGGTGGTGGAGAGGGAGGTCAGGATTATCCAATATGGATAACGGTTTCCTCAGCATCCTCCTCTCCACCACCTTTTGCAGGCTGTCCAGTTTACAGCCAATGATGGAGCCGGCCTTCTTAACCAGTTTGTTAAGTCTGTTAGTGTCGCCGGCTCCAATGCTTAAATGTTAATGACGAGATCTTCCGCCAGTGTTTGTTGGTGTTTTTCTTCACATTCTGTGGATAAATAGAAAAATGAGCTGGCATCCAGTGTGCGTTGCAGTCTGTTCCAAAGAGTAAACCGTATTTCCTACACTTACAGCACAGATAGTCTGAAGTCCATCTCAGAGATGCAGAGGCACATTTCTCTACAGGTGGCTTCAGTAGTCCACACTGCAGTGGAGGGACACGTTGTGGAGGGCAAATTACATCCAGGTTCATTTTAAAGAGGCTGGATTGTTATTTTAAGGACTTTGCGATTCTCCTCGACTGCCTGTCAGCAAAGGGCAAAAATTTAAATCTGATTATATCATCTCCATTCCCGAAAAAGTGATTATAAACAACATGGGATAACATTGGACATCCTAAAATGAACGTGAGGTTCTCCTCGAGGACGAATATCCAGTTTACAAAAAATATGGACACCAACTGTCTGCTAAAGGAGGAAACAATTCAAACAACACAACCAGATAATTTTACTGCCTAACAAAAAAGATTTGATTGTTTAAACGTGAAACATAAAATGCACTAATGAATTCATTTCTCACATCCTGGCTGCCATTTCCACCTATTTCAGCTCCGGGTGCTGACATCAAGTTTAATGTACAAACACACACCTCCAGTAAACTGTAAACTTTTTTGATGGTCGTGAAGAGCACTGAGCAAATATAATAAAATACCGGCATGCCGTGATATTTTCGGAGACAATTATCATACCACGAAAAACTCATACCAAATTTTGGCAAGATGGGTCTGTCCTCATCAGCACAGAGAGCGAGTAATAAGGCTGATAATACATGAGCTTAAGTAACGCCGAGTTGTACGTACTGTTGGGCGGGGGTCTTTCAGAGGTAATGCTGAGGTGAGTTGGGGCCTTCGTCAGTGGATGGTTGACAGAGAGACTGGGCTGATGGCCCAGAGAGCTAACGAGTCCATCTGCTCTGCTCACACACACCATTAAAACCACAGCTGGAGACACACCTCTGCATGTCTGTGGCGCTTCCCTCCCATCCCAAAGTAAAAGTGCTGTCTTGGCATCAAAGACCAAAAGTATTGCAGCACAAAAAACAATCAATAATAAAGAAAAAAATAATATTATATCATGTGAGTGCCAAATTACACAGTACCTGTTCTGCATCTCTTGGTTTTAATTGTTAATGTCCCTTCTGTCTGATGTGGGAACAGCTTGATACATATTTTCAGCTTCATCTGGCTCTCTCTCTCCTGCTGTCTCTGCATCTATTTTCTCTCTTTCACTCACATTATCAGTCTCGTTTCTCTCCTCTTTGTCAGTATCGTTAGGTTTGTGTCACTGTTTACTTTTTTTTATTTTTTCTGCTTCTCTTTTTATACCCCCCTCCCCCACACACACACACACACACACACACACACACCCTTCCTCTGGCCTAATTTCTCAGTTTTTGTCTCCGCACTTCCATCTGCATGAAGCCTTTGCAAAATTTTCATTTTGCCCTACCTGATGCAGAGCTGCTGCTGCAGCAATGTTTTTCTGCATCCATTTTTTTTTTTTTACCAATTGTTTCACCAGTAACAGAAACCACAAAGAAATGGATGCTCAAGTTGCTCCTCAAAAGATTATGTTCTGGTTTACTTTTCATTTGATGTAACAATATGTCTATTCAGCTCTTCCCACAATATTTCTGAAAGATGTGCTGCATTGTTCTTTGCCGCTGTGCTAGTGGAAGTTCCTGATCTCTTGCGGTTGTCTCGGGCTCCAAATTTGAGTGGAAGAGTTTTGAGATACTTAGACGTGTCTTGTAAATTAACTGAAGCAACAGTCCGTACGAAGACTCAACATCTCCATCTCGTCTTAATTGTAAGAAGAGCATTGTTGTAGTCCATCCTGCTTGTAGTGAAAGTGTGCATCAGTTTCACTGTTGCTAAGAGAGATAAAGGGTCTCCTTCAGAAATGTTCTAAATTGTGAGCCTTGACTCTGAGTTTTCTTGTTTCTCAACTTGCACTGAGTCCCACTGTATTTAGTTTGGAGGCCACTTTCCCTCCGTGTGTCTTTGAGCCAGTGATCACTGCTTCTGTTTTATCCTGGCTGAGCTGGAAAAAAAGCAACTTCTGTGAAATCCAGGCATTTATATCTAAAACACAGTGAAGAAGTGAATCGGCGTGGCCCCCACAGAGCCCACATCTCAGCATCATGGAGCGAGTGTGGATTACATGGGAGACAGAAACAAGTGAGACAGCATAAATCCACAGAAGAGCTGTGGCACATTGGAAAAAAGTGCCTGGAATAACTGCGTGAGAGTTTCTCTTTATTGTCATCTCAGCCATATGCAGAGTACACACTGGGACATAATTACATATCTTATAGGAAAATGACATTAGAAACAAAATAAAGTGCAACCAGGCAAAACGGTGTGCAGAAATCGAACAGTGTAGCGGATCAATTAAACAGTAGACCAGCAGCAGTAACATTGTGTTAAAGGGATATTTCTGTGTGTATTATAGACATATTTATAGCTATGGGCAAGTTTTGCAGTAGAGGCATTTCTAAATATGCAGTTTGAATGTGTGGCTGTATTTATATGGGGAACAGAGTAAGGTGTATATTATGCATTCTGCTCTGTAAACAGGGCGATGCAGTATATGGTGCATGTGGGTGTACATAAACTAGGCTCATTGCATTGTGTCATATTTGTTTTAAAGGCAAAAGGAGGTTACACCAAATGTTATTATTATTATTATTTTTTTCTGTTTACTGCTTTTTGTATGAAGTGCATCAATTAATAAAACACATTCATGGCATTGGGAGCATCCTTGGTCGCTTCCTGTTTCCAATTTTTCATACCTCTACCTTTGTTTTCGGACTGTAGCCCTTCCCTCCAGCCTGTTGGTACCCCCATCTTCCCTGGATCCCACGTACACACACACACACACACACACACACACACACACACACACACACACACACACACACACACACACACACACACACACACACACACACACACACACACACACACACACACACACACACACACACACACACACACACACAGAGCTCTTGGAAGAGAGAGGCACTGTGGTTTTTTTTTTCTGCTGACTCTGCCATTATTACAAGATCTCTATTGTTGAATAATTTACTGCAGACATTGTGATCTGAACACACACACACATACACACAATACATTTCCATTCCTGGCACATGTGTTGCACATGCCCACACACACTCTGTGTCTGGCAGGCAGGCACACACACACACGCACCGAGGCGGTGACACATGTGCTTAAACACATGTATACACACACACACACACACATGAATGAGAATCTGTGCTGCTTTTCCATTGGACAATGGGGAGATTTCATTACCCTGTGTAAAACGCATGGCAGTTTAATAGTCTCTCAGTACATCAATCCTTCCATCCCCACACCACCTCCTGCATCCCTCATTTATCTTCATTGCAAGTTAATTACCCCTTGGAGTTGCTCATTTCCGTACATAGAGCTCTGTGTGTTTGTTGTGGCTTTCTGTGTGTTTGTGTGTGTGAATTCCAAGTCTGAGCCACAATATGTATGATTTTTCCAGGTCCATGCATCATCCAATTTGGATTTGATTTTCCCAGCACCAGTGCATTGTATATGATATTAGCTCAGTACATACAAATATACGGCTAGCATTTAGTTAGCCTATCTTAGCATATGGAAAAAGGGCCTCGCACTGTCTAAAGGTTACACAAGCTTCCTTTCGGTTTGCCTGGTGCGAACCAGACTCAAGTTCAAGATGTTCCATATTGGGCGTAGACATTTGGTTCTTTTTAACCAATCAGCATGCGTCGAAACTGGCCGACACTCCGACCACGGCAACTACCTGGCCCGTGTCCACCAAAATGTTTTTTCCTGAGTACAGTACATTTTCTAAATTGTTGTAATGAACACCAACAGCTTGTTGAGGTGCTGAGTGTTAATTCTGCACTGAACAATGAACATTCAGCATTTTTTTTTCTGGTCACCGAGTGTGGAAAAAAATTGAAATGCTGTGCTCGAAACTGTCCCAAGCCGTCCAATCACAGTGAAGGAGGGGCGGGACAAAAGCGGTTAACCACCGACACTGCTCGCTGATTGGTCCGCCCTTCAGAGTGACTGTGCAAACACTAACACGAGAAGAGTTCCCAGACTGTTATCACCGCAAAGATAACTGAAGCTGTAAGCGACAGTTGCCGCAGCCCGGCTACCTCTTAGCACCTCTAAGAAATGGACGTTACATCATGTTCATTTAACACAAAAAACAGAAGCTTAAAACAATTTGAATTAGTGGTTTAATGAGGGATGATGTGCAGGAGTTTCCTTTGTCCAGACCCAGTGAGTTCACGAGACTAACTGCTAATCCATAAATAGTTAGTCCAGTAGAGCAGTTTGTGAATAACTCAAGATAATAGATAGTAGTAATATTTCTTAGCGGACGACCAGGTACTATGTTAATGAGCCAATGTTGCAGATTTTATTGAATTTGCATACTGATGAATGAATTCCTCTTGTTAAGCTAAGGTGTTACAAGAAAGGATTCATCTTGTCATACATTATTCACATTTCTATATCTTAAATAAAGTAGTGCGCCTCCTTAACAAATAGTGTGAGCATGGATTCATCCCCATGTCATCCATGTGTCGTATTCACTAACACGCTCCTCGTGCCTCTCCGACCACCTTTCATTTCACGTATCAATGGCCGCCCGTCTCTCTCCCTGCCGTTCCCGAGTGTCTCTCTCGCGCCCTCCCTTCATGACTGTTGTTAAAGCCACTGCAAAGACCCTGAATGTGTTCCAAATTAAATTGCCGAAGCAGCAGCATAAGATATCTATCAAGGCTCACCAGCTTCGCAGGAGTAAAGAGAGCTTCTTATTAAATCACATTAGCTCCATCGATTTCTGTGCTGGCTTGCTCGACTTTTTGTCTCTTTCACCAAATGAGCTTTTAACTCCTGGCTGGCCGCAGCATTACTCAGTGCATTACTATAGACAGACAGTAATACTGCTGTACTGTAAAGTAGGAAGGAGGTAGCAGGAAACGCTTATCACAGTTCATGTTTGTGATTTTGAATAGTTTTTCAGGAAATTTGATTTTCTTGTGTTTCCCCTTTTAAGAAATTGCTGTTTTTGTGTGTGTCGCATTGACCTGATTTTTTTTTAATTATTTTACCGGAATTAAAGTCGGAGTTTGATTAACTTCAGGCTCTTTCACAACTCTATAAGCCCTCAAATAGCAGTGTGTTTATAGCTGCAAACAAACGCTGCACACAGACACACAGCAGCTGCCTCTAGGGGTCGGAGCTTTACTCACGGTGTGATGGCTGAGTGGATTAGAGATGGTGTAATGTTAATATCTGGGTGAAATAAGGTTTTGAGGATTTAGCAGGGCGGCTGCACAGTGGGTGTGTTTATCCATTTTGGTCCGTTACCTCGCGTCATCTCTCCGTGTTGGTGATTTTCTGCATATTCCTGCATACTAATACGCACATTTGTCGGCACATATTGCTTCATGTGTTTGCATCCAGCCCGTGTGGATTTCAGTCGGTGGGAGATTACAGCAGGTCAGACGAGTGGCAGGTCAGTGAATGACAGATGTACAATACTTGTTGTATTGTCAGGCAAATCACTGAGCAACCTGTCTGCACTTCTCGCAATGATATAGAAATCAATGGGAGTGTAATCAATAGGTGTTCCGTATTGACAGAACCAGCCAGGCCAGCAGTCCCCAGCTGACCCTCTGAACCAGTTCAAGCAGGGCAAGGAGAGGCCGTTATCACGTGGGGGGAATACTGTGTGATATTTTGGTGGTTTCTACTGGGAAAAAAATGGTTCAGAACGTCTCTGTACATGAGGGAAGCACACTGGTTTGCAGGAATGGTGCAATGTATTTTTGTTATATATATTTGTTTAATTAGCCATCTTATATATAGGTGACTGACTGTTCCAGCTCTGGATCCAGAACCTGATGATTTATGAAAAGTAGCATGTTTTTGCATTGTGTTTATTGACATTCCTTGGTGTAATCAGCTGGAAGTGACTGTTTTCCTGTTGTGGATAATGAAGTACATACCGTAACAGTTTAAAGAAGATAAAAAAAAACCCAACAACAACACCTGTTTCTTTATAGTATGTTTTTCCTCATAATCATCATAAATGCAAGATCTTCTGATTTAACTGCGTGGATACCGGAAACCCCACCACATAGAAAGTAATGTAATTAGATATATTACATTAAACAGGTAAAGAAATTGGAAAGTGACCTGCTATTTGCATTACATTGCACATATGGATCTCGGTCAGAGGTCTCCAGACAGTAGCTTGAGTTTGTCTATTGATAATCAATTTGTTATTGTTCACATAAAATAAACTTATTTATCTGGTTTGGTGGAGCTCAGCCATGTGAATAAATGTAAGTGTCTCGGACACAGTAATATTTATTCACATAGCAACATCAGTAGCTCCTGGACATTCATTTTGCCCCAATTACTATGTTGAGGTGTAATGATTCAAGTGTTGTGTGTGAAGGGGTGTGTACAACTATCATTTTGAGGACCAATTTGAGACATTTAGTGTGGACATTTGGACACACCTTCAAAGGGCTGTCTGAGGGTTAAGACTCGGTTGAGGTTAGAATGAGAATGTGTGTGTGTGTGTGTGTGTGTGTGTGTGTGTGTGTGTGTGTGTGTGTGTGTGTGTGTGTGTGTGTGTGTGTGTGTGTGTGTGTGTGTGTGTGTGTGTGTGTGTGTGTGTGTGTGTGGATTGTAAAGGTGTTCACATTTACAGTAAACATGTGTAGCGTCTGTAATGCTCATGCAGAGCATGTGTGTAAAATTCCCCAAGTGAGTAGATGGCCCACTTCCTGCTACTGGCACCGCCCCCTCACCCCCACCACTCCCACCCCCCATCATTTGATCATCTTGTCTGCATTCATAAACTGACTCGCCCCTTTTTCCTCCCCCATCCTCCCTTTTCCATCCGTCAGTGTCTCTCAGCGTTTGCGACCCTCTTTCTTTACCTGGTCCCCCCCATCCTCGCATCCCTCCCTTCGTCCTTTCCTCACCTTATTTTGCCTGACCCGCCATCTGCCTCTCCCTCTTGGGGGGTGGAGGATCGGGCAGAGGGATGAGTTGGGGGATGAGAGCAGGAAAAAAACAGGAAGTGAGAGGTAAGTGAAGTGGGGCCGGTCTAGATGGGTGAGGAAAATGTAGGTCTTAGCATATGTCTTCATTAATTATGCTCTCGTCATACAACATGCCAGGGGAATGAACCAGAATAATTTTTGCTGATATTTTGGTCTTTTTTTTTTTTTCCTTCCTTGAATCTGTTCCTTTCCAATGCAATCCAGTCTACTTTAAATCACACCAACATCCAGACATTCATTCAAATTGCTGGTATTGAAATCCACACAGAAATAATGTATCACACGTCTGGCAGAATGGGGTCAAATAGTCTTGAAAGGGATGCCTTTGTTGAGCTTTGGTTTAAAGCTGAAGCACAATTCGGATTTAAAAGTTCCAGTTACCAGTTAAATAATTTTAATATCTTCTGGCATCCCCTATGGCATACATTACCCATCTTTCACTCATGTAAGTGCAGAAATACAATGAGAAAGGTTTGATTACACTGCATAAAAGTGGAATCCTGTATTTAAACTCAGAGCAAAAGAAGAAAGAAAAATGCAAAATAATGAAAATGCAAGCACGACAGACTAAAAATAAAATGGTGAGCTTCAGATTATTTACTGCAATGTTATAATGATTTTTCGCCATGTCAAGTTCTGCAATCAAAGATTAAAGAAGAAATATCGCAGCTTGTAGCGCAGTCATCAAACATGTTTGCTTGTCGTCATGTTGATATTCGATTTGACTGATCAAGCTCGCGCAACATTTCACGTCATCTCCTGTCGGAAAAGAGGCTGAAGGCCCCGCATCACGTGCTCTTTCTGCAGCAGCTTTTGTTGACTAATATTATGTAATAAAAAGAAAAACAAAAAAAGTGTTGGCACATAGTCATGCTAAATCAAACTTTCTGCTAGATTACTCTTGACACTTGCTGACAATTCAAGTGGGAGGATGTAGTTTTCTCTTTTCTTAATTTCCCCAGGTGGGTGGTGTGATAGTGGAGTCAGCATTCGGTGGAACATTAAATTCCCCGGACCTTCTGCTCTCCTTCTCTTCTCCATATCGTAGTCTCTTTTTCTCTCTGCTTGTTTCCTCTCTCCATTTCGAAGTTCATAAAGATGAAGGAAACAAAGTTGGAGCAGCAGCCAGCTGTCACGCTGATGAAGCTGATGCACAGCTGTCAGAGCGCAGACAGAAAACACACTCACATACATAAACTCAAACAAGCTGGAAGACGGCAGGTTCTTTTTCAGCCTGTGTAGGCTGGAGGATGGAAGCATACAAAGACGATTTCACACGTTCCTGTAGATTTGAAAAAGCTTCACCTGACATTTCTGACACAGGGCAGGCGTAAGCAGCGTTTTTTTTAGTGTTGCAGCAACAAGATAAAGTTGTTGATTTCGTGTTGTTCAGTCAGTTTGTCTGCTGTATTATCCCCTTGAAGACTCAGCTGTTAGACCAGAGAACTGTGAGAATGGATTTTGAGTCTGCAGCCACGTATTTACTCTTGGTTTTGCATTTGTATACATATATTTGTACACAGAGTCTCTTCATGCTTTCTGCATCTCCCTTGGTTTTCCAAGTAATGACTGTATTGGTATGCATATAGTTGTGTTTGTGTTATTTGAGTATGAGAAAAGAAAAAGAGAGAGAGTGTGTGCATGTGTGTTATTGTTAATTCAGTCAAAATTGAGGCAGAAGTGCCGTAGGTGTTACAGTTCTAAAGAGACTGAGAACACAACTAACTAGGTCACCATCTTCCTCTTTCCACAAATACACACTCACTCACACACAAGTACCTTTAATACTGCGGGATAAAGTAGATTTAGACTCTCTCTGCCTTCCCCTCATACAGCCGTCTCTGGGCCCGGATCCCCCGCCCCCTTTTTTTTTTTTTAGACGGGAGAGCAAACACAATGAAGCCTCTCCATCTCCTCCCAGATTATTGTTATTACAGAGAACCCTCTTTCTGTGAGTGGCAGTGGAACCGAAGTGGGCGACGCAGGCCTCGTGCTGGGAGGGTCGCCCCCGTTGGACGCCACCGACTGACTGGGAAAGTCTGGACAGGGAATGCGAGCGTCTGTCACTGTCCCATTACCTCTGCGACGGCCGTGGAGCGTGTGCTGAGAGATCGGCTGGGCGGCTGCCATGTGTGAATGTGTGAAACTGTGTGAAGTGGGTTGTGTGTTGGGGGAAGAAAAAAACAAAGAAAAAAAACATGCGTGATCACTGAAAGCTTTTGCTGAATTTTAGTCATGAGCTTTTGGACAAACGGCTGGAGTCAGTGCCAGATCGAGTCGGACGACTCCAGCCTGGTAGACGGACAGACGCCCGAGCTCTTGTATGTCATGGAGGCTCCTCGGTGACCGAGTGTGATAAATATCACCAAAGCTGTCATTACAAGCTTCTTTTGTTGTAATCATAGATTAATTTATTTGTCTCTATTATGTACACACAGCTGATATATGTATTATTTCTAAACAGCCTAACACTGAGAGCATCAGACTGCATACTAGTCTTCTCATTAAAGTCTGCCCCATTTTCCTCACCCTGTAAACATCAGCTCCATCTTATATGATCAAAAGCTCAGTTTGCATGATGAAGGCACGGGCTGAGACAGATCCACCTAATTGTCAGGGTGCATTTTTCACTCCTGCTTGTTACTGAGATTTCAGGGACTGTCGTTTTGTTTTAAAAAAAATGAATGCTTTATTTTCGTTATTTGAAGGATAGCGGAAAGATATTTTCAGTATCAGGTTGTTTGGTTGAGGAGTCAGTAGCGCCATGAGAGTCGGCTTTAACTCTGTCTTCCCTCTGCTGAGAGGTCAGAGGTCGTAAGGTCAGGAGGAAGGCAGCCGTCTGCAGGTGGTGGGGGATTAGCCGCGGGACACTTCAGCAGGACAGATGCTCGCCTTTATCCACATGCTCTACTTACTCCTGAGATAATATAGTAATAGATGGATACATTAAGGTGTATGTAGGCATGCATGCACATCGATGTGTGCACATACTTGCAGAATGAAAAGTGTTGTGTACTGAAATGGAGTTTTGTATGTTAGAGGTTTAAGAGATTCAAATCAAACCTCCTTTAATATTAGCATGTTATCACAGAGAAGGGTCCATCATAGGGGGTGTAGTTGCACCGTCTGACCACCAGAGGCTCTCTATTACTCACATACTGTACAGTCCATTTGACGTGCAGCTCACTGCTGCTGCACACAGTATTTCATGATGATATTCAAACTTCCATCCCCTCAGCTGCACACTGCATTCAATTACACTGACTCGTGATACAGAAAACTACAAACATGGATTCAAATGGAACAGACAGACATGCACAATACATATATTTCACAATATGAGTTTTCATATTGGATCTAAATGGTGTGCTGCAGTAGATTTGAGCAGCTATAACTCTTGTATTGATGAAAAGCGGGGTAGGAGAAGTGAACAAATAATACAAAGGCATATTTTTTTAGATTAAAACAGCTCCTTAAATCTAATTCTGCACACCTCACCAACCTGCCCCCCTTTCTTGTACCACTTTTAATATATTGTATTGACTTTATTGTGAGTTTTGTGTTGACTAAGGCAGTAAAGAAATCCCTTCCAGATAAATCAGACTGACTCCCAAATTAAGAATGACACTCATTTGCCAATGATAGAACCATCACTCCCAATTATTTAGAAAAGCTATATGAAAAGCCGTCCTCATGCCAAAGGTTTGCAAGTCAATATTTGAAGTTTACATTCCCTCCCTTAAGTGACTGAAAGTGAATTAAAAGAAATGTCTGTTGTCTGCCAAACATTTTCCGTAAGTACTAAAATGCAGCGCACCACGCTGGCTCTCCCTGATCCTCCAGTATTTGGAGTTGAATCGTGGGCAACCCCTCTTTGATTCCCCGGATCGTTTAACTTAATCCATGTCTTTGAGACTGGACCCTTTCTTGCAGGTTTTGTCAGTAAATGGAGCTCTGAAGTGAATGTGTAGTGACCTTTACCCCATCTGTCTGCCTCTCAGATGTGGTTACTACCTGCGCTGACCTGCAGCCGCTCACCTGAATTACACGTTTCAGTTTTTTACTTCTGGCATCTGATGGTCTTTGTTAAAATGTCCTCTCACGGGGGTATTCAATTGTGCATTTTTGTTGCCAAATAAGCCTGAACTTGTAGACTATAAGATCTTTGAGCTTTTTCTACCTTTATCTCCATGCCTTTGGGTCAGATCAGGAAGGTGAGGAGTGTACCGGCGTGTATTACTCTCTACCTCAGCGTGTTTTTGATATTATTACATTAGAAGTTCTATTATTTAGAAAAGTTAGAACAGGATTTGAAATGTCAATCTGCTCTAAACAGATCACAAACTTGTGTTCAGCCCTGCCTCTTCTAATAGTATATCCTGTTAAACCTTTTCTTAATTAATGACTCTTTGCGAGAGACTAATTATGTCCCTCAGTTCCCACTAGTGTCCACTTATGTAGCTGTAATTTTACATTTATAACAAATAGTAGAGTAGAAAACACTCCTTCTTTTTTTTTTTCTTCTTCTTCTTTTTTTAATCCCCATTTTGTTTACAATCAATCAGCCCAACAGCCGATCGATGTCAATCGAGCAGGCTGACCGTGGATCCTGAGCAGCGGAGCCTCACAGCGCTGCGTCAGTCACGTCAGCGTCCTCTCGGTGTCGTCTGAGATGCCGCTCGAGTCTCAGGGAACACCCAGGATCCGGAGCTCCGCAGTGCTCCGGCTCAGGCAGTTTCAAATGGGTATCAGCTGTCGCCCATTGTATCGCATATGTTTATAGTTGTATCTGCCTGTAACGCGTTTTTTTTTTTTCTTCTTTTTTTCTTTCGAGTAGATAATGCGAGCTGGCAGTTTGCGCTTTTTTTTTTTTTTTTATCAGAACACTCAAAGCTTGTTGCTGCGTGTGTTTTTTGGAGATAACGTGTTTGATGCGCGCGCTCGCCTGCACATGTTGGAAGCTTGTTTGCGTGTGTTACACATGTCTGCGTCTCGTGCGAGTGCCTGCCTGCGCGCGCGCGCGTGCGTGTACGTGAAGAGAGAGAGAGAGAGAGAGACATTGAAGGATTGTGGGTGCGACTGCGTTTGTTGCGCTGCTCTCTGCCGCTGTGTTCAGAATGCTGATGTGTCACGCTGCAGCACTGCCCCACTTATCCAGCTAACCTTTCTTCCCTTCTCTGCTTCCCTTCTTTCTTCTGCCTGCTCCTCCCGTGTTCCTTTCTTTTCCTTTCATCCCGTCTTCCCCCCTCTTCTCCTTCCTCTCTGTCACGTCCTTCTCTTTCGTCTTTTCTGTCCATTCTCTCCAGCCGTGCGCTTTTATTTCCTCCTGTCACCTGCCTCGTCTCCCCGCTCCCCACCACCACCACCCCCCCCCCCTCCAATTTTTTTTAATTTATTTATTTATTTTCATGGCAGCTTTGATATGCCTCGGCATGTGTCCGCGTAAGTGTGTTTTTGAGACATTGAGTGTTATTTCGGGGTCCCTCCGTCCGTTTCCAGTTGTTTATGCTGCAGCGCCAAAAAAAAAAGAAAAGAAAAAGCGCACCCGGCCCGAGACCCGCCGCTCTGCCCGTCGTGTCCCCTCACGCGCACGCACGCACGCACGCACACATGCCTACAACAGCTCCGTTCTCGTCAACCAATCACATCGACCCCATCCGCTCGCATCAGCCAGCTCGGAGAGGAGCTACAGCCTGTGACAGCCGCAGCCCCCGGCAACCCACATATGTCCATGCCAGAAAGCGGAGGCTAGCGCTGCAAAGCTGTCTCTGTGTTGGCAGCATCTGTCCCTGCCGAGCAGAGCTGGGTCCCTCCTAATGAAATCTGACCACACTATCTCATCATGTAAATACACAAAATAACACACTAATGAAGATTCCCCCCCCCCCCTCCCCTTCGCGCGCGCAATGGCAGCGATTTGTGTTGAAATATTGTCAGTGAACATCTGCCTCTGGTCACATGGAGCCATGGATATATGATAATGGATTTATTAGATAGGGTAATGAGCCCTGATTGAATCGGAGATACAGTATGCTGTGTGGTATTGTCAGTATTGCGGAAAGCACGGCAGTCTGACTGGTGAGGATATAAAAGGATCAGAGATGAATAAGACGCAATCCATGCATAACATATCCAGTCAAGATGAAGATCTGAGACTACTTTAGTGGGCGTTTTTCACTATGGTTGCTGGAATTTAGCTTCTCAACAGGATCTCTGTGGATCGGTTCTTCGCAAACCCTGAGCCAGAGAGGTTTTCACCCCAACCAGTTTAAAAATGTTTTATTACATACAGGTTCATAAAATATATCCTAATTTATAGTCAAATCTGTCGAAATAGAAAAGCGAAGCCACGACTGCTAATGCTATACAATCAAATCTGTAAAATCAGCCGCTCTGTGATTCTGATTAAATAAGAACGTCTTCCCTTGAGACACACTCAACATCCAACACATTTGCATGTCTTAATGAGCACGCTGCACGTTGTGGCCTTGGAGCGGTTTGGATTCAGTGCCTTGCTCAAGGGTTCTTCAGCTGACAGATTACAGCACCAGCCACTCTTCAGTCAGCAGGTGACAGCTACAGCTATACTCATAGACTTTATACTGACTGCCCATCAAAATAACACCCAGTAATCTGTGTGAAGCTTCTCTTTGCTTCTTTTTTGACTCTTTGGACAAATTCTAAAGCACCAAGAGAGGGTTGTATTGTACATAAAAATCATAGAGCACATTAATCCATCTGTTAATTTGTTTTCTTATAGTCATTCAGGCCTTGGTTGGTTAAAGAAGCCCGCTCCTGCAGCTCCTCTCCCCTCTTCTGAAGGTGCTTCGAGGCTACAAGTGATATGTAATCCCTGGCGATGTATTCCCGCTCTGCCCAGAGGTCTCCTTACGGTTGGATTTGCCCTTAATACCTCCATGGGGAGGCGTCTCGATCGGATGCTGGTCCTTTATGAAAGATTCTTCATCGCAGCGGTTTTCCCTTCTCGCCACACCGCGTCATCTTCATCCACTCTCTGAGTCCCGAGAGACCTCAGCTTTGGTGTCAGGCTGGAAGGCTGCATGTGGCCCAGACAATAATTTATCCGACGAGTCTTTTTTAGTCGCTCAGAAACATCTGACTGGCTTCTGTCTTGCTGAAATGAACTCTTTGACTTTTGGCAGAAAGTAGATCCCAACCTGATGAGGGCAATCCAAACTTATTCAGCAGTGAACTGCTTCATGAGCCTCTCGAAAATAAATTGATATTACGCAGGAAATGTAATTATTATTTTAATTAGTGCACACCTGTGAGACTTTTTGTCTTCATACCTCACAAAATGGCCCATGAAGGTGTGTGTGTGTGTGTGTGTGTGTGTGTGTGTGTGTGTGTGTGTGTGTGTGTGTGTGTGTGTGTGTGTGTGTGTGTGTGTGTGTGCGCGCGCGCAAGATGCTTATCACAAGGCAAAAGGAAATTGTGCTGCATTTCAGGGCAACACACCACCAACAGTGACAGTCGCCTGCACGTCACAGTGCTGCATTGCTGGGGGTTGTATTAGGCTCCTAAATAAGTCCGTTAGATACGCCTGTGAGTGTGCATGTGTGTCCAAGTTGTATGTGAACATGGGGTGAATGTAGGAACATGTCAAGTTGAAAGCACGAGGAGAAAACAGCCTACAACTCAAACACAAACACACAGATTTGAGCTTGTCTATCGTGTTGTCTCCTAGAAGCAAAGGCAGCATGACGGTGTTTGGTATCGACCAGGGAAAGATGTGTAATCCACTGCACGGGTGTTTGTTTAGACGGTTCCAGAGTGTGTTGCGTTTTCTTGTCTTGTGGTTACTTGCAGAGCGAGTGTGGCGTGTAAAGTAATTATTCAGACAATAAAGCCTGCCTCTTTTGTTTTTCGTACTGAACAAGAGAATGTTGTGTGTGTGTGTGTGTGTGTGTGTGTGTGTGTGTGTGTGTGTGTGTGTGTGTGTGTGTGTGTGTGTGTGTGTGTGTGTGTGTGTGTGTGTGTGTGTGTGTGTGTGTGTGTGAGTGTGTATTATGTGTCTTTGTTTGCCAGTGTTTGTATGTGTGCAAGTGCTTTCCACTCCCAGACTGAAACTGGAGCTCTAATGATGGGTGCCTTGATAATATAAGTATTGATATAACAATACTTGTGTCTTTTTGTAAGGTATTGATTTTCAGAAGAGAAAAATCAATATTAAATATGAACAATCAAGTCTCTCTCCTCTCTGTTTTGCAAAAAAAAAAAAAAAAAGGTCTTCTTTCATTTATAGTGGCTTTTTCCAAGGATTGCTGCCACTTACGGTCACAAATGAGATTAACTGTTGTGGTACATGTTATACCCTCCACCTAACCTATACAACACTCACACACTCATTGCTGCAGGAATATGGACCTCTGAGGCGGAAGGTTCCAAAGTGGGGGTGCTGTACCCTTGACACACCCAGACTCAGCTGTTTTATTGACAAAGTGACACACACATCATCATCATTTATTGGCAATCTTGATCGTACAGAGCCATAATTAATGTCTGTCTTTTAGGCATTGCCACATGAATTCACACATATTCACGTACTCCAAATTAATAGCCAGTTTATCTTTCTACTTTGAAATCCGTAGATTGTATACAAGTGGACGTAGGTTCCAGGTCTGAAAAATGAAGCCGATGCGAAACTGCCTGAAACTGCAATACCACCGAGAGCCACTAGAGGTTGGCTCCCTAAAAGCCTCCAGCTCAATAGACTCCCATTCAACTTCTCTCATGAAACACGAAGTCAGTACATTTATAAATCTACACAGGTTAAGAATGAATAATATGTATTTTAGTTTGTTTCTTTTTGGTTTAGAAATCTGAAATGGATCATTATTTCCAAAATGAAAGCATGAGAAAATGTGCAGCTTTGTCTGAAAATAGAGAGTCTCTCTGCCCTGGCTATGGGGGCACTTGTGAGAGAGAAGATTGAGACCGATAGGAGGCAGAGAGAGAAACCTGCAGCAGAAAGGGTTTGGTGAGATAGGAGGAGAGAAAGAAATGAATCTTGGAAACAGAAAGGGGTTTTGTCACAAACCAGATTTGTTTCTATTGGGAGATTACTGTTTTCACACTGGGGTTTTTTCTGCAGTGGAAAGAGAGAGCGTGACGGAACAAAGAGAAGGGAAGGAACTTCAACAAATGAAAATTAGATTTAAATCTGAGGTGGGAGAAAAGGGGAAGGAAACAAAAGATGGAAAGGACAGAAGGGAAAAGAGCAAATAAGGCAGCAGGATGAGCATGGCATGATGGGAAAATGCAGAGAAAGGAGAGTTTCTGTGCAACCGTGTTTAGTTGGGCCAACTGTGATGAACCGCCTACAGGCACTCTGACCTTGGTTATGAGGCACTGACACACACATATTTAACCCATGGCACGCTCACATGCACACAAATATTGCACACATATTGTCTGGCATCGTCTCTCTTCCTCCCTGTGAGCGCTTTGTGTGTCCGTTGCTCCTCTTTTCATCCCTTCCTCCCACTCTCTCTTCCTCGCTGTATCTCCACCATCTCTGTCTCTTTCATCAGGCAGCGAGGGGATGTGGTGGGCCATCAGGATTCAATAACACTAACCTTTATCTCCACCATCCACTGTGTTCATAATGACAGCCTCTTCTTCCTCCTCACCTCCTCACCCTCTCTCTTCCTCCTGCTCTGGGCTCTCCAAGCCCAATTAGCCTGTTGCAGCTAATGAAAGGATGACTGTGGTGTGTGTGTGTGTGTGTGTGTGTGTGTGTGTGTGTGTGTGTGTGTGTGTGTGTGTGTGTGTGTGTGTGTGTGTGTGTGTGTGTGTGTGTGTGTGTGTGTGTGTGTGTGCGTGCGTGCGTGTGTGTGTGTAACAAGCATAAAATACGATTTGGCCATCCAGCCAATCAGCCCCAGTTGTGTCTTTGCTTCCTTCAAACATAAAAAAAAAAAGGAGATATACATATTTATAAATACATAAACCTTCAACACAAAGGAAGATTCTGGTAGAAAGACTCCTGAATGGATTTAAACAATTGCATTGTGACTGTTAGGACTATTGTGACTTGATTTCGTATTTAAAGTAAGACATAAACACACAGTAAGCCCAACTGTGATTTCACCCATTGGCTGTCGTTCTGAAGCTTTGAGTTTAGATTTTGGCCGTTGCCATCTTGCTATTTTGGAGCCAGAAATGACCATACTTAGATTAGCTGGGGATGAGAAAGTGGTGCATCTGACTCGATCTGATTGGGAACGCCCCATCCACCGATGGCGGAAACCTGTCTGCACCACAGGCCCGTCAATCAAACAGACACGCCTGCAAAAATGCCGCTCTTTGAGGCCCGATATGTATTTAATGATGAGATTATTTTCAGATGGATCACCAGAAAACGAATAACAAGGAGGGTAGCAGAAAATCAAATTACATTACTGAATATGATGTGGTCTCAAAATTATTTATGTTAGATAAAACTTGTTGTGTTAGGACACATGACAGCAGTTGTGGGACCCGAAGAGCAACGTTCAGACCTGAACCAGTTTAAAAGGAAGTTCTTGGCACTTCAGCTTCAGTTGCTCTCGTGAGAGCACTCGGTCTATTGAAACCTTTGATTTTCAAAAAACCTACATTGCATCAGACTCCATGGACTCTGCCTATCATTATGATGACTGCAACAGGTGTGAAGGGACCAGGGCATCCAGGCTATTGTGAAGAATTTCCACCACTCACATCCACTTTTATATACAGTCTATGAGTAAACCTCAGTTCCTGATCTACTTATATCTTCTGCGCCACTGCAAAATTAATAATTCATAAAATATTCAATGTTCAGCTTACTAAGCTTACTTACAAGTTTACTAATCATTGGATAGCGTCTGTGAGTCAATACAATTCAGGTATGTGCCACATAGCAAACGGAGTGCCTGATTTTACCATTAAAAAAATAAATCCCATTTTGTTTCAAGATATGTCAGAAGGAGAAAAGTGCTCCAACCACTCCTCCTAAAACCGCTGATTGAAATGGATTTAAGAATGTTTCCTAATTCTGATATGGCTAATTACTCATTTCATATTTAAGAACAACATTTTATATTTACTGTTTTGATCAATAATGGTAAAATAAGATGGATTTGAAAGTGACAGATCTCTCTGTGATCGATATGTGCAGGAGCAGTTCAGACAGTTCTCCCATCCTGCGTACATCTCTATCGACACTTCTGCAGCACAGCGCTGCATGCAAAAGAAGTTTTGTTAATGCAGAACTTAACGCGCCTCTGTGACAGCCCGTACATACATTAAGTTGTCAGTACGCTGCATAGTGAGGGAGGTGAGGCTTCAGTAGTGGTGGTTGGAAGTGGAACTGAAAACCTAGCAGTGCAATTAAGTGCATAAAATCAGCCATTACTGCTCTGTAGTTCTTGCAGTTTACATGTACTTTGTGTGGCAGTGCTATGAGCATGCTCTCTGTTGGCCAAGTGTCAGAAAGGGAGGTTGTTGTACAGCTATTACCCTTGACACACACACACACACACACACACACACACACACACACACACACACACACACACACACACACACACACACACACACACACACACACACACACACACACACACAAATTGCTGCAGGGTCATCGGCCTTCTCTCAGCTGCAGTGGCAGAGCGATGGGAAGAGAAACGGAGAGAGAGTTGGAGAGGGAGTGGAAGGAAAAGATGTGCTCCACTGTATTCAACATGACTCCAGAACTAACATGCTCCTTTCTGGCCCATCTCTGTTCAAGTGGATGGGAAACTCTTCTACCCTGATGATTGTATCGCACGGCGACTGAAGCTCAGCGTAATAAATCCTTCTTTTGTTCAAGTCACCACAGCTTTTCTTGGATCTATTTTTACAAGATTTATTTGAGAAATGCATAGCAGAGCATCAAATATACAAGAAAGCAAAGGTGATATTAAGAGTAAGTGTGTGATATTGGATTTCAAAATTGTTGTGTGAACTCTGGAAGTCGAGTTTAAAAATTACACCTTTTACCAGTTGACAGTATTTCGACAGTTTTCATAGTTTCCTATTCTTTCCACTCGGCCCTGGTTGTCAGCTCCTCACCCCACAGCCTCAGTTTAGGTTGAGAAAGCAGAAGACATTTTTCAGCTTAAGTGTGCTCTTTTGTTCATTCTACAAATTAAGCATTAATCAGACAGTATTCATTGTAGTTTTCAACAGTTAAAAAGGGATCACAGTTTTTAAAGTTGTAAAGTTTGATAATACTCATTGTCTCCTAATAACTAACTGAATTTACGTAGACACACATATTTAGGTGTCACTGTCAGTCATTGAGTAAACATGATCAATCTTCTGATCTCTAAAATTTAAAATATGTTGGTATGCATTTAATAAATACTTGGCTGATAAAATAGTGCCGGTCAGCATTGCAGGTGATTGGTCTAAATATATGACATACCTAACTGTCATTTTTACATCTGTTTTTGAGGGTTTATCTGACACTTTAGAATTTGCATTGCTATTTGTACACCTGTGTGTGTGCACGAGTATGTGTGTGTGTGTGTGTGTGTGTGTGTGTGTGTGTGTGTGTGTGTGTGTGTGTGTGTGTGTGTGTGTGTGTGTGTGTGTGGGGTGTTGTCTCTGTGTGTGATTAGCATCTTTGCTCTTATTTAACATGCAAAACTGGATCGGATTCTGTGTTTGTTGTGCTATCAGAGTGTTTTGTTTTGTTTGTTAATGACAGACACATGATGTTGCGTCTTGGAACAGACCACCTATTTCATGAGTGTCTGTTATTCCAGAATGATTATTCCGAGGGAACGAGTCCTTCCCGCTCACCCTCTCTGCGGACTTCCCACGGAAAGTCAAACATTCAGTCATGGCAAAATCGAGTGGGAAATAAAAGTCGACGACACCGACAGAATTAGTAACGTACGTATGTCTGCTGCAGTCAGCCAGTGCCCCCCTTTTTCCCTCTCAGTGACTTTTGCGATGTCTTTTCCAGAAGAAGACAGAACTGAAACAAAAGGCAAAGGAAGTGGGTGTAGGGGTGAAGATGGGAAGGAGGAGGAACTCATTAGTGAAAGAGTTTAAGTGGAATGATGAGAAGAAGCTGGAGGGAAGGACAGGATGAGATAAGACAGGATTTAAAGTGAGAGAGAGAGAAGGAGGGAAGGATTTTGGAGGGGAGAGATGTGTCACTTTAAACAGTGTACACCGGGGAGAGATAGGAATATCATCCAAACCTTAATCCTGGTTTATATTTAGAATAGGTGATACACAAAGATGAAAATTTTGTACGGTACAGATGTAAAAAAACATTCTGTTAAAGTGTAGTGTTGCTGGGGTGCACCGGAGTGACGCTCTGTCACTTTTTTTTACTCCAACGTCTCTTGATGCAGTTGAAATTAATTTAAATGTTTTAAGTACTCAAATATCCAGTCATCTTTAAAGCATATTTCACACAAGAGAGCCAATAAGAAGAAATAGAACGGTCACAGTTGTCATGTTGACATTTAAGGTCTATTGATTGAGTCACAATGTCAACTCAAAGCCATGTTTTGATCCGCTACTGTTTGCTCTTTTAAACTTACTGCATTATGCGTTAATACAAACTCAATACTTCCAGTATCCCTTTTGAATTAAAAGTGCTAGTGCTTCAGTAGATTGAAATCCTTCATTTCTGAACAAGGTTTTTATTGCAAAACATTTGCAGGAAGCTGTTGTGGCTAATATAGGACAATTACATTTCAGATAAGTACTCCTGAGCAACTGTTAAAAAAAGCATCATTATATTATTGACTTAATTAAATTAAAGTGATTGAATCATACATTACTATTTGACAAGAAATGATGCCATTTATCTGATAAATAGTCAAATAACAAATCCCTGTGTGCTCATTCTGTTAGTGATAATCAGAATAGACACTTTTTTTTTTTTTTTTTTTTTACAAATAAATTACATTTGTTAGTTGCTTTAGTCAAAAACCCAAATGAAGACTTTTAAAAAGGACATTTAAAGTCAAAAGCAAGAAATTAAAATCCCTTTTCCCCTTTTGTCTCTCCTTTCTCGGGGTTGATGTTATCCTCAAACTGTCAGGCATTGTCATAATAGTGAGAATCAAATTAATCATCTATGTTCAGATGTATTTTATATATATTGACTTCTGAAATGCTACAGCTACTCATATATCATAAAAACATCCCAACTGACATCTCTTCCTTTTTTTGTTATTGGTGTAGATGTTGGGTGTCATCCCTGCTACATTTGGACTTTTATTGCCGGGCAATATCATATTTTCTTTGAAGTAATATCCCGACCAGACCAACCAGACAACCTTAAATTTAAACATTTTATTCGGCTATAAAAGCAGCTTATGAAGCAGTGAATAGTCTGCCATTTTGTCATCTTCAGCCACTTGTCCTTCTAGTAAAGTTTTGGATGTTGTACTCTGGGTGCAAATAAATCTGAGAATGTGAGAGTTCAAAGATGTCCTGAGTCTGTGTGGCTTTTAAAAAAAATCTCTCTCTCTCTCGCTCTCTCTCTCTCTCTCTCTCTCTCTCTGTCACGTGCATGCCAACACACACACACACACACACACACACACACACACACACACACACACACACACACACACACACACACACACACACACACACACACACACACACACACACACACACACACACACACACACACCTGGGTCCCTGGTAAGTCTCCCTGTGAAAGACTTCCTGAAATACTCTGTGATCGTCGTCCCATGGGGCTTTGCAGGCAGAATGATGTGATTTTCTACGCTTCCTCCTTGTGCCACTTTAACACACGCACATACATTCTCACACACACAAGTAAACACACGAACGGACAAATAGGATGAAAGCAGCTTCATCATCCTTCTTGCAGTCAAGTATGTGTGTGTGTGCCATGCCGTGCCGTGCCGTGCCCTGGGACTCAGAGCTTCAGGCTGTCTCAGTGCTGTGGGAATCAATCATGATTCTTTCTATGTAATTATTTTACAAGGCATGTTAACTGTGTGAATGTGTGTGTGTGTGGGGGGGACATGTTTGTGTGTACTTACATCTACACTACCCCACCCCTCTCCCACTTCCCTCACCTAAAGACTGATATTCATGTGAATTCACACACAGCACACTTCCCCAGTCGTCCTCTATAAACACGCTCCTCACCCGTCATGCTGTACGCCAGCCATTCGTCTTTAATGTTCCTTCTGGAACACTCCCACATCCTTAGAAAACATCATCATGTGTGTGATGTGCCACATTCATATCACTGCTGTTCAATGCTTGAGGGGTTTGTTTGTCAAATACAGATGTAACTGTCATCAAAATCCCACTTTCTTGCACGCAAACTGCCCTGGTGCTGCTGCTGTGTGAGTGTGTGTGTGTGTGTGTGTGTGTGTGTGTGTGTGTGTGTGTGTGTGTGTGTGTGTGTGTGTGTGTGTGTGTGTGTGTGTGTGTGTGTGTGTGTGTGTGTGTGTGTGTGTGTGTGTGTGTGTGTGTGTGTGTGTGTGTGTGTGTGTGTGTGTTGGGTTTATGCGGGGTGGTGAGCTTTAAAGCAGTGATTATTACTCCGAGGGTATATTTTTCTCTCTCTCCCTGTCATTGAAAGGTTTGTAGTTATTACCATGATTATGACACTCAGAACTGATACCTCTGTGTCAAGTAGAGTCATTACAGTGTACGGGCAGGTCATGTGATAGGAATGATGATTCCCACTCAGAGGCTATTTATAGATATTTTCTTAACTGAAAGGTTTATCAGAAGCACAATAACTTTTCACAGTTTGTTATTCAGCTGCTTCTAACCCGCTTATTTGGCATGGGATTTTTTTTTTATTTATTAGGCTTTTCTGTTGTTATTGTTGTTGTTGTAGTATTTAATTATGTACCTGCTTTGCTCTCTGAGAATATTCTAAAATGTTCTGCAGGAGAAAATCTTGCAAAAAGAAAAATAGGTTCACAAAATGTGTTCGAAACTGTCAGCGGGGACATTGAAATTTTCAGTATCAGCGAGTGTAGTACTTTGCAACATTTTAAATGTAGGTTTGAAAACAGACTAAAAGATACTCAGACCTGAAGTCACTGATCGATTGTGTCTGTTTTATTTTCCTAGTTTTAGTATTGATAGTGTATTGTGTCCATTTTGAAAGATTGAATTGACTACAACTGACATATTTTACAGCCTGCACTACACCGCAGGCCTCCGTCCGGGACTACAGAAAAAATAATCAGCTTTTGGATGTTGTACTTTGCAAAGTTTTCTGGCACTAAAAGTGAATTCACGAAACTTCCAGAAATAATGAATCAAAACACTTAAACTGCCTTACATGCCTTTTATATTAACTGTACAATGTGGAAAATGCACAAAAATCCCTAACTAAAAGGTTTTAACTTTAACTTTTAGTTATTCGTTGTGTTAGAATGGTTTATGTTGGTTACAAGCAGGACTGCTAGTTATCCATTTAGAGGAAAGTTTTAAGTGCTCGTGGCTGCAGAGAAAGAACAGTGGAGAGTGTGACTATTGGCAGGTAGTTACTTTCTGTACACACACACACGCACACGCACACGCACAGTGTGTCCAGCCAGGGTGATTCTCAGTATCCCTCTATAATGATGTTGAGCCGTTGCCCAAATACTTATTGATTGCCACTGAGCCGCCAGTGAACCTGACAGCACACACACACATGCGCACACACACACTCATAGGCCTATGCGCAGACTTCACTGCAGTAAAGAGATGGTGGGAGGGAGGTATATGGTAGGAGATGATGATGATGAAGAGGGCAAAGAGGGAGAGAAGAGAGGAGTGAAAGTAGAAATTAGTAAGAGAGTCTTGAATAGTGTGTGAAGATTGTCGTGGAAAGGCTGCCTGGTTCTTGGATCTTAAAAAAAAAACCCCACAAACACCTGCTGTCGTCTTAAAGGAAATATATTTATGATACAGCATAGTAGACAATATTATAATATATGTCCTCAATGCAGTTTTAAAGAATATGCATACAGGCTCAGCATTTTTTACTGAAAAAGAGACTTCAGAACTTTGTTTCCATTGGTCAGATATGCAGAGCACATTGTTTTCTGAACCATGTATAGATGATTTTAAAATAGAAATCACAGTAAGCAACTCAATTCTTGCATCAAATACATTGTCATGAATTTATGTTATGAGCCTCTCAACCTTTTACCCAAGTTAAAATGTCATGCTGAGCGTGGTCAAGCTTTAAAATACACACCAAAGGAGACAGACTGACTCCAAGCACAGCAGCCCATCACTTAAGACAGAAAACAAGTGATTATAAATTAGTTAACATAGTGATAACCATAACTTTATTAGAACGTTTACTTTCACAGGATCCCGTGAGAAGTTTTCTTTAAATCTGTGTATAAATAATTAGCTAGAAATGAAGTGTTATCCCAAGGCAACTGGATTTACCATTAATGACCTGGATGAATGAGAATCATCACAGATAAATTGTCTATAAATAAAATAAAATTTGTTTGCTACTGTTGGTAAGATTTCAAAGAAAAAAAAGTTGGAGTAACTGAAAATATTAAAGCAAGAGAGTTCATGCTGTAATTCTGTAATAATATCAGCTCTGCAACACCTCACAGTAAACCATGACTAAAGAGGCCAGTTTTCACTCTGCTGCGATCCAACCCCCTGTAGGAAATACATAACATTTGGCAATGCCTTTAAAGCACAATGCATTATTGTACCATTGCCCAAAATGGGATTCACAGCTCTGTTGCTTCACCTTATTCTTTTAATGTTATTAAGAGTTCATGGCTGGGTCGTCTGAACAGATTACAGCAGCAAAACTGGAGGGAGATGGGCGAGAAAGTGCAGGGGGTGAAGCAAAGGTAATGTACTGTAGATATTGGGGAGCGATGAGGACATGTTTAGTGGCAAAACGACTCCCTGGGGTTGTTGTGAAGTCACCACCCCCCCTGTCTCCGGCACACACAGATACACACCCAGTAAAATGCATATTCCCACAGTTCCAGTCATAGCTGTACACATGGAAAGCTGCTTAATAGCAGAGTGATGAGGGTGAATTGGCTTATGGAGTGGAGGGAGGGAGACACGACATAATGGTGTCAATCTGGCTACTACACACTCACACACAAACACTCATAGATACAGACCTAACACATTCTTATTTACCCTTTCTTAAACATCAATTATTTTAATGAAAGAAGAAGACTGTAACTAAGTATCTCGCCGTGGTGCTTCATCAGTAAAACAGCAGAGGACATGTCAAAAAAAGTGTTTTCTACAATACGTAACAGAAAACAAAGATCAATGGCTTGTTCCTCAGCAGGTCTGCATTCTCCTCTGGGTGGCTCGCTTCATGTGTGTGTGGTTTGCAATCGGTTGTACCAGCGCTGTTGTTCTACAGCCATCGGTCTATCCCTCATCGATTTCTGGCAGGCAGTTCTGGGCATCAGCAACTGTTCTGTCACGCTCTCTCACTCTCTCTCTCTTGCTCTGCCGCTGTGTTTTGGGTATCAGTTGCTTGATGGGGTCTGTGTGGTGCTACAGAAATTGGAGCTAGTGCTGCCTCAGCAGTTCTCTGGCCAGTAGTTGCCAGAAAAAAAAAAAAAAAAAAGAGTAAAGGGGAATTACAGAAAAATGGAATTGAAAAAGCTGTCATTACCAGAAAAATGACAACATTAAATGTTTAAAATGACTCACTATGTTTACTTGTACTTGACAAGGACTTTTTGTGATCATGTGAATTAGAGGCAGGAAAAGTGCCTTTGCCTCTGACCTCCTCCCTGAGGAGTGAGCAAGGAGGTCAGAAGCAAATAGGTGGTTTCATGTACAAAGCATGTAAGTTGCAAAAACTGCTGTTTGTTCTCGCTTTCCCAGCGGGCGTCAATGCCGCTTTCTTATGACTGCAATCTTTGTCAAATCTTAACCAAGTAGCTTGACGTCAGTGTTGAAAACTTTTGCTAACAGCTGATAGAGGCACCAGATTACAAAATGGCGATATGGGTCATTGTCAAAGGCAATCACTAACTGCCTATTTTGTTGATGTGAGAGAAACAGAGATAGAGAGAAGAGTGAAAAATGTGTGGTAATAATTGGGGAAGAAAGGAGAGAAGGGCGGAAAGAGGAGGGGTGGGAGGCGGTTAGCAAGGTAAAGAGAGGGCGAGAGGGAGTGTGCAGCTTAGTAAAAGCTGTTCTCATCCCTTTGAATGGAGGGTGTGATGGAAGGTGATACTCTAATAGGATACCGGACGGACAGATAAAGAGATCAGCTCTCTCTCTCCCTGGGAGCATTCCAGTCGGCCACCTGGTCCCCATGCAGGGCTCGTTAAATAAAAACCTCTGCTTTATTCAAAGCCCTTCCCATCAGCAGGGAATGCTCTGGTTCCCTGCCAAGCTGCCAAGTTAAACTGCACTGATGGGACAAACAGAGAAGAAGCACACATCAATCTGCAGCTCCATTGTACCTTTCTATCTGAAGTATAAAAGAAGGTATCATCAGCGTAAAGCGATCAAATAGCCACTTTATGAGTCGAGATCTCGCCATGATAATGTCTGCTGCTTAAACTACGGTTAGAATTTCCCAAAACTGACACCTTCTGTTGATAGTCATGATCATCAGGAAACCTTCCAAATTAAAATGTCTTATTGCCACTGAATATTTTACTCAAATTTGGTACAAAAATGTAAAATTTAAGAAATGTAATACTACTTGATTTAATCATTAAACATGTTAAGAGGTGCTAAAGAGCCACTTATATTCATTTAGAAGGATCTTGCAGTGCACACATCCTTATCTCCAGCTACTGTATATCCTGTTCCACCTTTAAAGTTTGACTAACAATTCTAACCTGGCAGCTTCTCATTTTAACCAACAATTTGACTGCTCGTTCCTCTTGTAGAAATAAAAGTTGCTTCGAGTGTATTTCTGCAAGTCTGTGAAGAAAACAGAAGGATGGAAAAAGAACACTGTTGAAATTGTTCTTAGCCATTAGTTTTGGCAACAACATCAAATCAGCACAGAGTGGATGAGAGGAACAGATCAGTCATTAGACAGGTGCATGCTGAAGAGCAAAAAAAAGTGCACAGAAAACTAACCAAGGAAGGATAAATTGGGGCAGGACAAAGTCAGACAAACTCAAAGTAGTACAAAAAAAAATGTATGATGAAAGAATGTATTCATTGTTGAAAGCCACAGTGAAGAAAAGAGGGGAAGGTGGGGAGGGAGAACCAGAAAGGGTGGGAGGAGTACGGTGCTCAGTAATGTATCCTGCCAGTTTTCATTGTGTCTACAACTGAAACTACTCCACAGAAGCAAGGAGGCTGTAACAGGACAAAGACTGTACTGCAGAGGGAGAAAGAGAGGAGGGGACACTGTAGGGATAGCAAAGTGGAGGGAGGAGGGAGAAAATGACAAGGGACAAGGAGACGGACAAACACACATGGACAGTCAGTCAGAAATCAATTATTGGTCATGTAACCAGGTTTTAACATTCGACTGATCACTAATGTTAGGTTTGTCACCAAGGTAGCTTGAAGGGATTCTGCTGTAAGATTTCACTGTGTTGTTATAAGGCATGATAGAGGGTCCATTTTCTGGACAGAGGATAGTCTAAAATCGACCACTGATTGGTACAGGAAGTTTGGTTTGGTATGAGACTTGTGATTGCTATACCCTGTGATCCAAATACTTCCTGTCAGAAGTCTATTTATGTCACCCTGTCAGGACAGAGTTTTGTTTAAACATTTTCAACGCCTGTACTAATAACTTTGTTGTTGTAGTTGATACTGTGTTCAATACCAATTAAAAACATAAATAGAAAGAATACAAAAACACATGTCCCCTATATGCCCCAAATGCAAGTTATCACAATTTATTGATGTTCCCTGAATACCTCACATGCAAGTTATCACATGACACTACAATTTACCGATGTCTTGTGAGCGCCTCGCATACTATCGGTAGACTAGCTTGCCGGCTTCACACCGAGAAGCTTTCTCTTACAGCAGCACATGCAACTCAGACAGGTTAATGGCCAAAAAGGACAGAAAAAGGTGTTCAAATCTAAGATTTAAGCTGCATAAATTGAAACCTAATGATTTTATCGACATGGAGTAAAGGCTACGTAAGTTAACTGCTGTAGCTCACTGATATCGATGAGATTTTCTCCTGTGTAAACGTTGCAAAAGTTATACATTTTAAAACAAAATGTGTCGTGTGGATGTAGTGTGGGTATCAAAATATGGTACCGAATCATAGGTTTTTTTTTATACTAGATCAACCAATTGGTCAGTGCCATAAAAATAGCAAAGTTCAGTACCCGGTCCTGAGTTTGTCCTGGAGTGTTTTGACAGCACAATCGACATAGCTAAAAGCTACAGCAGCTGGTCAGATGACACATGCAGTTCAGTCATGTGCTGGAAACTGATGTTTGAACACAGCTTGTTCTAAGGTATCATAACTTTTCAGACAATGTGCCTGCATTAACTGTCCTTTGGGTATTGCAGTGCAAATCTCCACTTGATTAAGTTTCCAACTACAGTGCTTGCCCATCTGAGCAGCTAGATTAGGTATACGCCGAGGTTAACTGCTATCCCTCTGGGGCACTTCACAAGTTCCTGGAACTGTCAGTCTGTCAGTGCAGGATGTTGAAACACCAACCTTTCAACAGCTCACTACTGTCTGTCATCCTCCTAACCTAATGTCCCTTCCATGTCTTGATTTCCAGAATGGTTGTCTGAGGATATGGATACAATAATTTTTTTCAGCTTGTACGGTGAACACAGCTGAAACTGTGATTATGGGAGTATATCACTGCCATAAGTGAAGAACACGCTGTCTCAGTTTGAGAGCATGATTTCTTTGAATTATTGTAATATTCTCTCTCAAAAGTCTCCCCTCGGACTCAAATAGTCGCTGATGTAAGACATAAAGCAAGCAAACCTGCAAGGAGGCAGAGAAGATATCATTGGTTAAACTTTCCCCAATCAAACTTTCTATTGTTTGGGGACTTTTGGCAGGGTTTACAGAGAGCGCAAACTGAGATCCAAGAGCAGAAGTTTTTGCGAGCGCACAAAGGCAGTCTGAGTGCGAAGACGAGGGGTTGAACTGGAGTACAGGAAATCTGAGTGCAGGCATACAGTTTTGAAAGAGATCGGAGCAAATCTGCAAGCGAGCAGAAACTATTTGAGTCCGAGGGAGGACTTTTGAGAGAGAATATTACAATAATTGATTGTGAAAACAAGAAACCATGCTCTCAAACTGAGAGAGCATGCTCTTGATTTATGGCAGTGATATACTTCCATATGTGATAGTTTGTGTGCGTGAGAGAGAAGGAGGCAAAACACAGAGAGATTAACACTATCTGCCACTTTTATTAGACATTAATGAAAAGATACGCCCCTAAACTGTATCATTCTATATACAGCAACATTAGACAGGTAAGATCAATTCATATTCTTCAGAAAAATCCTCTTAAAGGATTGAAGTACCCCCTTTTAAAAACAGAGACAGAAGCTCAATCCTGATCTTGATACCAATGCTGGTAACATAGCTGATCATGCAGTTTTAATTGAATGCCCCAAGCACTGGGTGGGTACCTCAGACCAAGAAGTGTGGTGATTCATATCCCAATGTTTCTTTAGAGGGAATCCATCTTCTGTAAACATTACTGTGGAGCCCCACAAGGCTCATGTTCGGGAACCGTAATTCTTTGCCTCTATGTGGCCCCAAGATCATAACTCATTTCCAACAAATAGGAACTAGTCGTGTTTGTCTTTTCTCTCTTTTTTAAATTTTGAAGTAGAGGAAACTCTGCTTTGAGTTAGAAAGACATTGGAAAACAAAACATAAAAAAACAACAGCAGAATCAAAGAACATCCACTGTTGTTTGCAGTGTTAACTACACTGTGAATAGTTTTTCTCTAGCATGTGAGCCTCATTTTTCATTGCATGTGGAGACATGATTGCATGTGTAACGTTTTGAGCCTCCAGATATTTAAGAGAGAATAGATGCTGTGCACCCATGCACCCCCGTCCACACAAACACACAAACACACAAACACAAACAAAGATCTGTGTGCAGCAAATGCTGAAAACCGAAGCATAGCCTTTAGTTTTATAATTGGCTAGAATGTGCACAACTTAATGAATGTGTATGTGTGTCTGTGCGTCAGTGTTTGTGGACGATAATGGCAATTACCTCAAGCAAAATGCAAGCGGTCTGTTGTTTCCATCTCACCTCCCTTTTACCCCTCTTTCCTCTGCGCGCACACACACACACACACACACACACACACACACACACACACACACACACACACACACACACACACACACACACACACACACACACACACACACACACACACACACACACACACACACACACTCTTCACACGCTTCAGAAGACCTCACATTGACTCACATTAATTTCCTTGAGACTTATCCTAACCATAACCATTACCGCTGATCATAACCCCTATCCCAGCCTTAAACCAAGTCTTGGTACTAAAACATAATGATTTCCATTACAGGGACTTGGCTTATGTCCCCAAAAGGGAGGCAGGTGCTCACGACATGACTGTGTTAACGAATACAAACACACACACACACACACACACACACACACACACACACACACACACACACACACACACACACACACACACACACACACACACACACACACACACACACACACACACACACACACACACACACACACACACAGCTTTTCAAGCTTTCAGATGTAGAGTTCATGCTGGTGATAATGATGACAATAACCTCTCCAGTCTTCCTCCATATTAATATGGCAGTATAATATCAGCATTACAGCAAATGTTACCCAATAGATGATATGGAGCCCTGGCTCAAGAAGATGTCCACTGTAAAGCTTATATCTTTGAAAGAAAAACGTATTTGATTTTTGTCCTGCTGAATTTAGATTGTATATCGTCTCCACTGCTGAAGAAGCTAAGTAAGACATTTTGAAATGTGTCATCACATCTTTTTTGCACAAAGTTATTTCCCACAAAAGCCTATGGACATCGTTAATGCACGCATAATAACAAAGAACTTCAGTGAACATGTACCACAGTAAGTCGACTTGCCAACCACTTGCCTGACTTTCACCTGTGTTGACCTATCCATTATTAAAGTACATGGCTTAAATGAGGCCCCATTGGGTGTTTCCATCTCAGCACCTCAGAAGAAAACAGATATCCCGGGCAGGAAATGGGGATTGAGGTGATGACATGAAAGTAACAAGTACTGTAAGTAAGTAAAAATAATAAGTATTAAGATTTTTGTTCCCACACAACATGATGGAGGCATGAAAACAAGGAAATTAAATTGAAGTAAGAGAGGAGGAAGAAGGGAGAAATATCCCCCCCCCCCCCCTTTGGCTGATTTGGCTATAAATATGTGACTCATAATGATTTGCAAATTAGGGCAAATGTTTTTCTCACCACTGTACCCCATCCCTCGCTCTATCTTTCTCCTTCTCAGCTCTCTCTGATTCTGAATCTCCATTCCTCAATCTTCCCTCCTGTATTCCCACATGCAAAGTGTGTGTCTGTGTGCATGCAGGGTGTACGCATGTGTGCCTGTTCATTAATATGACTGCAGTCCGCAGGGATGTGATGAGAAGAGAAAAGCTCCCTAAACAAATCACGCTCTTATCTGTTATCTGGCCCAGCCAATCACACGCAGATCTTATCACTGACATCAACAAAATTGCTCGGAGAGGGAGGGTGGAGGGAACGAGCGATGAATAAAAAGAGGAATATGCAGAGGTGTGAGGAGAGGGAGAGAGAGAGGAGACAAAGAAGCTGAGATGATGAAGAAAAAGGGAAGCAGAGATAAAAGTGAGAGACAATGGAAGGAGGATCAGAGAGAGGAGGAATGAGAAAGAGGGTTTTGCGGGACTAAAATAGACCAAGTCAAATGAGAAAACTAACAAACCGTATCGAGCACGACCAGAAGTGTGTGTGAGTGTGTGTTAGTGTGGTTCAGTGCTGCCATTATTAGGTGATGTAAAGAGCTAATGCGGTGTTAAATAAAAGCAGCACTTGCTTCATTATTCATGGTGTCTGGGGTCACAGGCCTGAGATTATGTGTGTGCGCCTGTACGGGTGTGTGTGTGTGTGTGTGCATGGTTGTATGTATGATGTGTGTGTGTGTGTGTGTTAGTGTCGAAATGTGTGTGTGTGTGTCTGTGTCTTGCCAAATTCTTGGCCACAACTCGCTCTCTCTTTAAAGAGGATTTGAAACTTTGAGAGCTACAAAGTGGGTCAGCAACTTTGTCTCCTCTCCTCTCCTCTCCTCTCCTCTCCTCTCCTCTCCTCTCCTCTCCTCTCCTCTCCTCTCCTCTCCTCTCCTCTCCTCTCCTCTCCTCCCATCCTATCTTGCTCCTCTCCCCTCCTCCTCTCCTCCAAAGTCTAATTTCTGTCAAATGTTTCACCAAACAGTCTAGAAAGCATCAAATCCTTATAACTATGTTTACAAGAATCATCATGGACTGTGTTTAAAAGAACACGTTGCTCAAACCTTGCTGTACGAACGTGTTTGTGACCCAGTTCAGTCTCTCCCCTTCCGTCGTGTGAGCAGTGATCCACAGATGCTTCCCTCCACTCATGACTCAAGTCAGTTGGTATTACTGTCCTTAGTGCTCATATGAGAGACCACAGCGAGGCCACGCGAGGATGACCCCGATTCTCCAAGATGTTCAGCCTCTAACCAGCATCAGGGGTGACTCATTTTTGTTTTCCGTCACACTTGGCTGTTAACTACAGTACGAGAGCGTTTGCACTTTCAGTATGTTCAGTATGTCTCGGTGGAAGCAACTGCTCAGGGTTGTTGTTGTTCTTCTTTTTGTTGTTTTGTTGTTTATTTTAATTTTTTCTTTATCAATAGAAGTTTGTATGAATATAGGAGTTGATTACTATCAATTATATTTAATACATTATTATTGCACTATATTTTATTTCTAACATTTCATATTCATATATTATCTGCGTTTCAGTCACTGAGCAGCTCTAACAGACATTTGTGGTTTGATGTGCCTAAACAAATTACATTTTGATTTCATAGCATCAAAACTGTTTCCAGAGACAAGTTTATACTCAAAAAAATATGCAAGATATATCTCTTTAAAGTATAGAAACCACAAGGACAAAACCAGACCCTGTAACTCATCACATGGTTCGTGTTGCCTCTTGTCACTGCAAACTGCAACATGTTGCCAAGGCGACAGCTGACAGCAACCTGACCACGTACGCTATGCCACTAAATGAGAAGCAGAGCTCCAACCCAACAATTACTTCTGTCATCACATAATCTGCCAGCTGTTTTTCCACGATTAACTGACTTGTTATTGTGTCTGTCAAATGTCTGAAACGCCTTCACAATATCCCAGAGCCATATTTTGACTGCATCTTTAATGCTTTGTCCCATCCAGATATTTAATGTGTTTCCACATTTGACAAATACAAGCAGCAAAACCTCACATTTGAGAAACTTGAACCAGCAAATGTTTTTTTTTCCTCATAAAACAATAAATATCATCATTAAAACTGTTGTCAATAGTTTTATGATGATCTATAAAATTACAAATTGTTGCAACTCTAATGAGCAGAGTAAAGATAAACTGAATCAATTAGCAAAACATGTTCAAACTAATCTCATGCTTGTAATTCGATAGTAAAGTGAAATGAATTAATGGAACACACTTTTTACTTTTAGGTTTTGTTGTTTAACTTGTGAAAGGAATAAAAAAAAGTGGTAGTGAAACATAAAATGAATAGACTAATTACTATTATTGATAAAGGCACAGAAGTGAAGGTCAATGGGTGGTCACAGATGATTTCATATGGACCATAGTGGTCATAAGTGCCCTATGGCTGATAGCACAAAACAAATACACATCGTTGTTGCAGAGATGTGCTTGCAAAATGTATCGATGTTAACAAAATCTGAGTGAAGTTTCTAAATTCACCTGGATGTGCTCAACATGTTTCCTGGTGCTGTTAAATGTCCCCGTCATTCCTTCCTCCCCTCTCCTCCACCTAAACCTTTCCTTCTCTCATTTTATCCAGCCCTGGGTGTATTTCCTGCTGTCCCCTCTCCTCCCATCTTTTCCACTTCACTCCACTCCACTCTTTTTTTTTCTTTTTTTTTCATCTGTCCCTCTTCATTGCTCTTATGCCCAGAAATGTAAGTGACCCATCTGTGATAGCAAAAGGTACATTAGGCATTACAGAGTTCCCCTTCGGCCATGTGTGTGAGTGTGTGTTGTTAACAGATATCGCCTGATGGACTTCTCCCAGGGGGACCGTCCCGTCTGCTTGGCCAATGAAATGTAGCCAATTATGCTGCGGGCCTCACTGGCAGCCAATCAAATGGAAATGGGAAAGCTTATAGATGACAATAGGGTTCGGGGGGAATAGCGCTTACACTGTACTTTGTTAATGTAAACATTCCTTGCTTTCTTGTAATATTAATGATGGAGGCGTGGAGGTGAGCAGATTTGCTGCAGTGATGAAAGTCGTGTTGTAACCGCCTCATCTTTGCTTGCTGGTGTTTAAAGGAATCTTTGAACATTTTAGGAAACATGCTTACATATTTTTTTTTCAAAGAGTGAGATGAGAAGAAAGATATCAATGTCATGTTACAGTCACAAATTGTCTTCTTTATAGTTCTCTTTCTCTATGATTTGGATAAATGAGGTTCAACTTGTTGATGGTAAAGTTGAAGAACTGTTGGTCAACTCAAATTTATTTATGCAGCACATTAAAACACAACAGAGGTTGACCGAAGTGCTGCATGTAAAACAATCAGGGAGACTAAATAAGCAATAAAACCACAATTAAATGAAATAGAAAATAAGATTAAGCTAAAGCAAACACACAGGATTGAAGGAGCAGAAAATATCAATTGAGTGGAAAAGTTGTAAAAAAAAAAAATAAATAGGTTTTTAACCTGTTCAGGAGGTGAAGGTTGTTTCAATGTTTCCAAGCTGAAACAGAGAAAGCCCGGTCAAACCTGGTGGTCAGTTTACATCGAGGAACAACTAAGAGTTGCTGATGGTGACAGTAGCTCTTCCTCCTGCTTCCTTTCTTCATGTTAAGCAAGACAAAACACCAATTTACTTTGCCTTGAACAGGCCTTGAGTATGACTGGACTGTGTGGGGTTGAGATAACACACAGATCGGAGAATGATACAGATCGTTCGTGTCACTTAGAAGAAAGCAAATAAACAGTTTGAACTATTCCTTTAATGTTCACGACTTCTCCCCCTCCTTCTTCCTCTATTCTTTCACTCCATCTTTACCTTTGTCTTCCTCCCCTTGTTGTGTCTTTCCCCCACTCTTCCTCTGTGACATCGCTGCTGCCCTCTCCTCATCTGTCTTCCCGCCACTCGCTCCATCTGTCCCTCCTGCCGTCCCCGCTCTACTTCGTCCTCTTCAAAGTAGGTCTCTTGGTGTCAGTGTCTGTCTGTCGATGGCAGCGCTGATGAATCACTGATGCTGCCAGCATAGTTAGCGATGACCAGAACAAGCTGACTGATGCATCTTTGCTGGGGAAACTATCAGCACATTATGCAGTATTGATTTGCCCCCATATAGCTGTATGTCAAAGCAGAGGCCGGGGGGAATAGGATGGGCGATGGCATGTTGCTTGTACTGTGTGCGCTAACTTCTGCCTACATACTTAGTGACTAAAATAAAGGCAAATCTTTTTCATTGCGATAAAAACTTCAATGTGTGAAGAGAACTTTTTTGGTCTTTGGTTTTCTAGTTATAACTAATAAGAGTTGACGAAATTCAAAAATAATTAATTAACTCAGCCAGGAGTTGGTGAGCTTAGCTTTGCATAAAGACTGGACTTCCTGTCCCTGTAGCATGACAATATGTTGCTTTTATATAATGACATATTACAGTTATTAAGGAACTTTAGTGGTGCTAGCTAGGTGTTAACTATCCATTCTGGTATACCCTCCATTTTCAGGCTTCTGACTTCTGGCTAAAGCTCCAACTAGAATGAAGAGATATCAGAGAAGTATTATTTGTTTCGTGTAACCAAGAATCAAGAAACAAATATGAGTATTTTTCAAAATGTCAAACCTTTTCTTTAGCAGGAAGTACTTTGGAGTTTTTTTTTTATTATATGTTGTAGTTTTTTTTTTTTAATTGATTTAATCTTTATTTAACCAGGAAAGGTCCCATAAAGATTACAAATTATTTTTTTCCTGGCCAAGACACGCAGCAGCACAAATTACCAACAAGTTAAGCAGTTAAGCAAGACCATCAGAAATACAATATATGACATCACAAGGAATAAAAGTGCAATTCCAGCCATCCAACTAGCATCAGCACAGCAACGACTCCATCTTCTGATCTGTCAAAATGGATTTAAAAGCATTCAGTGAAAACAAATCATGGAATCTTTCTGTAATATATTCAGGTCCGAGGGTGCGGAGTACTTAAACACCTCTTTACTAATCTGTACGAATGTAAGGTGCAGACAACCTATAAAAGTCAGTTGACCACAAAGAATACAGCCTGTCACACTGTAATACAGTATAAGTACATACTGTAGGTGGGTTGGAAGTCTCCCAAGAATCGCCCATATGAAAGTACAGCAGTGTGAGCGCCTGCGGGTTGCCAGATCAGGCCATCCTGATCCAGTTTTACAGTTTGTGATGAATTTAAGGGAAATGTGGTTAGCTATGTCATAGTCCTATGCAATGCCTGAACAGGGGCATGAACATATAGAAGATGCCCATAATCTAGCCCTGGCAAAAACATGGTAGCGACAAGTCTCTTTCCCACACTCGTTGAAAACCAGTGAGTCTTTGTGACTGGACAACACTTTCAACCCACTCACTTAGCAGTGGATACTGCTGAAGGATTTCCTATTGCTTACCATGGAATAAGCAATACCCTCTCACCATCTGATGAGGAGGGGTGGGTGAGCAAAACTCAGTGAAGTGAGTCACACTTGTGACACATACAGCAGCATGCTGGTTATGGCCAGGTTTTCAAATGAACACAAAATGTCCACAGTATTATATCATAATATAGCACACATTAAAAGAGATTTTGAAAAATAAATATAATTGGATTCGGCTTCCAGTGAACTCTGGTTAAAAACAATGCCATTACAGCTTTAATCTTGGAACATAAGCTCTGCATTGGTTCAGGCAGTCTGTTCAACATCCACGTATTTGCTGTTGTTTTGGCCTGCCTAAGCCAATTTGCACCAATCTAAAGTCATTTTTGTCCTCTTATTTTTCTCCCTGCTATTGCTTTCTTCTCTTTTATGTTCCGCATTTATGCCAGCTGAAAGATGAAACTCTCTTTCTCTTTGCTGTTAAGTGCAGCAGCTAAAGCTAAGGTATTCTAATGTTGTTCCTGAAAACATGACATTAAAATAAAAAGATTTCACAGCAGTAAAGCACTCGCACTCCCTCACGTCACCTCAGCCTTTCTTCTCGGCTGTTTTATGACTCCATCAATGCTGGTCTAAGTGTTTTGTTCCTGTGTAAATCTGGCCTTTGAGGCCTTTGATTTTCTTATTTTTGCTGTGTAGTGGGTGTTCTTCTATTCTGTTTGAGCTTTGGTTTATATTATGTTGTTTGTGTCTTTGGAATGAACTCAGCATGATACATAGCCCCATGGCACAGAGTCACACACATACACATAACTTATAAATCCCTTTACTTTGATTAGATAGTGTTTTCGACAACGTGACCACACATAGGTGCATGCAGTTTCTGTGCAAGTGGTTTTTTTGTGACTTTGTTTGAATTATTGGGCAGCTTTGGGTGTAAATTAAAGTGTCTAATTGTGTGTGCGTGTGTGTGTGTGTGTGTGTGTGAACTCGGACTGCGCGATTCGTTTTTTTTTATGTGTATTATCACTTCGTAATAAACAGTTCCTTAGATTACAATTTTATCTCTCTACATTTTGCTGCCTTGCACTGAAGTCTCATCTTTAACGCTTCAATTCTCTAAAACCCTTTAAGTCGGCTGCACACTGAGTACCTCCATCCAGGATTGCTTTATTCAATACTTAGAAAGAAAACATGTTTCAACAAGTAATCCTCACAAAGAGGTTTCTTGTCAAAATATTACTTATGTATTCAATAAAAGAACTACCACGTTGAGGATCGGGCTGTGCAGCGACTCCTAATTCAAAGCCCTATTCCATTGTGATTAGCACCTCGACTCATCCACGGGGATTTTTCTTTTTGCTGTCTTTTGTGTTCATTGAAAAAGGCCTGCCAAAGTACGAGGTGGGATGGATAGTTCCATGGGAAACTAAGGAAGTAGGCAAAGATAATTGAAGGGTGCAAAACAAGGAAGGAAAGAAGGAAGGAAAGAGAGCTGGAAGCGGTGAAGGAAGGGAAAGGATGAAATGAATAGGCACAGCTAAAATGCAGGGAATGATTAGGATGGTTGTAGCTGGTGATGATGTCAATATTGACAGTGATGATAATTTAAATAATGATGACTCTATAATGATGAACAGTTTCCGAGCATGTGGCAGGTGTGAAATGCACAAAATGTCAAAGTGTAGAGAAAGCAGGGAGAATATGGGAGAGATAAATAACGAGCAGGGCTGTGGAGAAAAATAGTAATCAGATTACTAACAATGGAGTGGTTCATAGAGACATTAGGAGGGTTACAAACTTTTTTGTGATTCCGAACGACCTAATCACGTTTGCGAATGTCTGTCAGTTCAGATTTGTTCTTTCTTGCTTTTGTATTATGACACATTTGTTGTGAATAATTAAAAAGAATCCAGCAATTCCCAAGAAAAAAGACAAAATAAAAAAAGCTTTGTGTAGCAGAAATACAGTATGTTGCTCTTTTCTGTTTTCTACATACTAATCATTCTTCAACCCCTCAGATTTATTTTGTGGCCACTTATGAAACCACTGTGTTACAAGTAAATATCCCCTGAGAGCTCACATATTTAGATAATTGTTAAACACAGTGGACATAATATTTTAATTTGGTGTCCTTTCATCATTTACATTTTATTTGGTAGCTCATTTTTATTGCTATGATTTTTCTTGGGTACCGACAATAGCTGTTCTTGCTTTAGGTGCAAGGTTGGATCCCAGAGGAGAGTAGCAGAATATTGGCCTTATTAGAAGAGATAGGGAGTGGGTGGGAGAGGGCAAGACGGATAGAGGGAGGCGAGAAAAGACAGAGCCCCTGGACAGAGAGTTAACGGAAAGAAAGGGAGACACAGAGAGGAAGATATTGGACTTATTAGAGAAGAGAGTGAGTGGGAGAAGAGGGCAAACACAGAGAGACAAAGATAGAGACAGAGAGAGAGGGATGATGTTGTTTTGTCAGTGTTTCCCCGTGGGGGCTCGAATGCTTGTTAAAAAGTCCTGACAGAGGAACCACAGCAATAACACACACACACACACACACACACACACACACACACACACACACACACACACACACACACACACACACACACACACACACACACACACACACACACACACACACACACACATGCACTGCTGCTATGTGATAAACTTTGAATAGGTCCCTCTCTCCCTCCGTGTGTGTTATCTCCCAAAATGGACTGCATTCATGCCAAAAATATTCTTCTGTGACGTCAAATACAGCCTTGTTTAATAATCTCTCTTTCTCTCTGTTAGTGTGTATGTGCGCGCGCAGCCTCTAGTGCAGTCGAAGGCAACTGCTTCCTTATAAGTATCCTCCGATTCAAACGGAGCATATATGCTGCTGTGTATGTGCTCACACAGACACACTTTAAAAGCACACATTCTTCTTCACAGCGCCACCACCAGATCTGCTTATTGTTTTAAAACACTGTAATCGAGTGAAGACTGAATAAGCTTTCACAGATTCATATGCCATTTGCAGAAGAATCACATAATGTGCTCTAAGTTAAAGACATTACTACAGCAATGTTGTTAGTGTATAAGGGCATTTCTCTCTGGGCATTATGAGACTGAAATAAAGACACGAGGAGACGTCTGTACTTCTGTTTCACGTGTGTTTGTTGACTTTCTGCAGCATTTAAATCAACTCTGCAAATCCTGCTACGTTTAAATGTGACCTGTGACTCCCGTGTGTCTTTATCAGGGCATTTTATCTGCCTCACATTGTTTTGACTTGATGACATCAGGTTGACATTACCTAAAAGCCTTTTAAAGGGCTTCGTACAGCGTAGAGCTCAGAGGGTTTTCTGAGCCCACACAGAAGCATTTTCTGCTTCAATTGGAGTGAAAACAGAATTACCAATTTATGAGGTTTTCTCATGCATAATGTGCCTCTTTATCCTGAGTGGCACTTTTCACTGTGTAAAAATGTTTTTACAGTCAGATATAATCAATATAAACATGGAAGGATGTCTTGAATGTGATATCTGATCAAACATATTGATTTTACTGCCTCATGATCCTAATAACATTTGAAAGATCTTGTCACTGCAGCGGTTTGAGCTTTCAGACGAAAAATGTAATCTGTGGTTCTTAACAGGGTGTGATAACATAACGAAATAAAACCATGCAGGGCATGCTGGTCATTTTCTATGTCTCTGCCTTGGAGCTTCTCACATACACATTTGCACGCACACACACAGGAACTGTATAAAGTCAAATCTGCCAGTACGAAAACTGTTAAACACGCACAGCACAAACCTGCAGAACCGTGACGTCTTCAATCGGTCTGCCTTCTTCATGACTAAACAGCCACTAAATGCTGACAGTGCTAATTTTTGCATAAGAAGACAAAAGCACTTTGATGTAAACAAGATAAGATATTCTGCTTTTGGGAAAAAAGGTTCTGCATTAAAAAAAAAGAAAAAAAAAGAAAAAAGAGGTGGACTTAAAAGTAGGAGCAGAGATACATTTCATTGCAATTTAAGATTTAATTCAGGATTTTGTCCATTTTTTTTGTTGTGTAAATTAAGTTAGAAATCAGCATGTCCTTGGAGACTTCGGATAGAGCTCTGCTGTCCAGTGTCTTTGTTAATTTCAAGTCTTTCTTATTATGAATTGTATAATTTGTCATTAGTTAGAAATCTTTCTTCATGCTGTATTTGTCTGAGTTTATCTACATCTCCTTTTTTAGTATTTGATCAACATTCTGTTAAAAAGGAATGTTCACTTGTTGGAAATAATATGTGGCCTTTGTACCAAAAGTGGGCTGTTGTCACTTTCCCTTAATACTGGTGTATTACAGGAAAAGCACCGAACATATACACATAGTATTTTACCATATATATGAGAGAGAGTTTCAACCTTCCCAATTGGCTTGCCTGATATTCTTCCTCACAAGTTCAGTGAGATGCCAATTGCTTTCTTCTGAGTGTTGTCAAAGTTGTCATATTTATATATTTGAATTAGATTGTTGACACTCAGTAAATGTGTTTGATGTCAGTCTATCAGTGCAAATCAAACTCCAGTGTCACTGAGGTACTGTTCCCCTGTTAATGGCCAAACTGCAAAATTATTAAATGCAACAACAGACTGTCAAAAGGGCAATTATAAAATCACTGTGAGGACTAGGAAAGGGAGTTGGGCACTAATGAGTGTGAATATAAGGATTCTCATCCTTTAGATGTGTTTCACTGATATATTAAATCATCACCTGTTCAAATTTTGGCACCATGAATCTTACAATGAACCGGGTAACTTAACACTTTAGTGACCACAAGCAGAAGCTGTTGGCTTTTTTTGAACTACTTAAAGTTTTACAGGACTTTTTTTTTTTTTTTTTTACCTTTAAAGCGTTTAATGTGATATATATTTTCCTTTCCAAATCCAGTGTTGGCAAACAGGGAATCTCAGGCTAGTAAAAGTACATTCATACCGTAATAGGCTATTTCACATTCTATTTGTGCATGTTTTGTTGTGCCCTTTGTGGTTTTAAATGGGGAGCACTGTCTTCTTGGCATTTCAGTTTGTTTCCACAGATATTTCTTCCTCTTTTGTTTTTGCTGCAGCTATTTTTATGCCTGTCTGTTTATATTTAGTAACCAGCCAGTGAGGAATTTTTGTCATATCAGTGTGTTCCTCCTCCTGTGGACTGTGCCGAGCTGTTAAACCCAGCAGATAACAGGCTATCTGTGGCAGATATAAGTGATACGAGGATATATATGACAACAATATATGCAGGTTTTGGTGTGTGTGTGTGTGTGTGTGTGTGTGTGTGTGTGTGTGTGTGTGTGTGTGTGTGTGTGTGTGTGTGTGTGTGTGTGTGTGTGTGTGTGTGTGTGTGTGTGTGTGAGAGAGAGAGAGAGAGAGAGAGAGAGAGAGCGAGTGATGCTCTTTGTATATGTGTGTGTGTCATCAGACCAGACAGTGCATGATGTTATCAGCAGCAGAGGATATGAGGACTACTATTTATAACTACCCCCCATCTCAACATAGACACACTCTCCTGGCCTGTCAGACAGGTGTGTGTGTGTGTGTGTGTGTGTGTGTGTGTGTGTGTGTGTGTGTGTGTGTGTGTGTGTGTGTGTGTGTGTGTGTGTGTGTGTGTGTGTGTGTGTGTGTGTGTGTGTGTGTGTGTGTGTGTGTGTGTGTGTGTGTGTGTGTGTTTGAGTTCATGCAACAGAGTGGGACATATAAGAGCAGGAGACTGTAAATGTGACAGACAGAGCGAGAGAGAAAGAGCTGAGCGCCACACCTTATGTTTAGTGTGTGTGTGTGTGTGTGTGTGTGTGTGTGTGTGTGTGTGTGTGTGTGTGTGTGTGTGTGTGTGTGTGTGTGTGTGTGTGTGTGTGTGTGTGTGTGTGTGTGTGTGTGTGTGTGTGTGTGTGTGTGTGTGTGTGTGTGTGTGTGTGTGTGTGTGTGTGTGTGTGTGTGGACACTGCGAGCTGAAGGTGTGAGTGGAAAGCAGAGACATGTCACACTTGACAAGGGTGAAATGAGAGGAAATGATTGGCTGTTTTCTGATGTCACGGATTGTGAGCCGTCCCAATTAGAAACAATCATACGCTGCTTAGTCACTGCATCAGTCTCTCCTCCACGCCTCCATCCATCTTCCTCCCTCCCTCTGCCCTGCATCCAGCTTTCCTGTCTCTTTGTCAATGATTTCACGTCTGTGGAACTTTTTTTTCTGCCTGCTGCTCTCAGGCTAATATGCTTTCCGAGCAGTTCTGTTGCTAATTCGGTATTATTGCCTCCCTTTTTACTCATTCTTTTATGTTACATGTGTTATTTTACAGCTTATTTGTGTTTTTCTTTGTGCCAAATTGCCTTCCTCTGTCTGTCCCTTACTTAACTGCATAACCCTGAAGATAAAATAAACATAATGAGCAATTATTAAAACATAAAAGATAAAAATGAAACACGATAAATGGCCCCTTTATAAACAAAGCTTTCTGAAATGCAGTGACTCCATTTGGAACCTCCCTGGCTGTGTGTGAACAACAGAGAGACATCAGATGACAGAAGAAGAATGGAAGGTGTGGTTGTCGTCTCTCCCTCACTCAGAGAACAAGAGTTTTAGTCAGGCCTTTTGTTGTCAGTGTTGTCCTCAAAGAGTGTGCTTCAGTCAAGTGTTCAAAAGAAGTATCCCCGCTATCAGAATGATAGGTTAGTCCAAACTAAACTGCAAGTCTTTGAGACAGACTACTGAAGCCCTACTCACAGTGCTACTGCTTGTGTGCAAAAGAAATTCATATATATAGCCCAAAAAAAGAAACAATCTCTCATTTTCTGTTGGGTTTTGTATGATGAGATCCAGTGAAAATAAAGAGACGTGGTTTGGCCTGCACAAATAAGTGCAGGCCCGAGCCCAGTCCTCACATGAGACCAGAAAAGACCAATTATTTTGGTAAAAGGAAGATTTCCATTCTGTTGTGTGGTCAAATTTGGTTCGATCCGCTCCGGGGAAGCTTTAACGCTTGAATTTTTTTCAGATGGGCACAAGCAGGCAACACTACTTTCCTGCAAACACACATGCATGCAAACACACAAAATACTTCATAAAAAGGTAATTAGTCATTTGGCTCCACCATGTATTTAGAAATTTGGTGATTTTCCAATTTAATTGAATGATTAAATGCTCCTTTATAGGTGCCTTAATTATGCCAAAATGAAATGCCAACAAGTTCAACAAGAGTTAGACTGAAATAAACAGAATAAGAGCTTCTTGATTACCAGTAGCTGATGTAAAACAATAACTGAACAAAGAAAAATCCTTATTTTTTACTGTCAAATCCAGTGAGACACAGTTGGCACATAGAGTAGAAGCCAGCTGTTTTGCTGACAGGAGGCTGTAATTACTGAAATATCTGAAGACAAAAAGATAATTAAGAGAAAACATGTGAAACATTTGCATGTGTAATTCCTTAGTCTCTGTGTATTCCATGCCTTGCCCTGTGCACAGCCCTCCGTATACTGCAGCAAAGTGTGGGAGTATTGGCTGCTGCCGTGACGAAGACAGGGAGTGACAAGTCTTGTAGCATGACCTCCCTCCTGTCCCACCACGCTCGAGCATCGCTTCACTTTCTTCCCCATTAGAATACACACACAAGCGCAGAGCTCCACGGAGAGCCTCTGAAGAGCACTTGAGTGTGAGCATAGAGTGAGCCGACCTCACATACAGATACAATACCATTAAAGGGCACTCAGGAGTCTCGATATGGGAGGGAAGGGGGGGGCATTTTCTCATTCACCCATACTGACACAAATAATGCAAACAATGCAGTCTCACATTATTCAAAGGATATCAAGGCAGAGGATAAGGAAATGCTAGGTCATGCACATAACAATGAAATCCCATACAGGGCTCTGACATGGTTAAATACCATCCACTGCCCTCAGTCCATGCTTCCTATTCGTGTCTATGTTCATTCTCACGATGCCATTTCACTTTGTGGTGCCAGACCAACTCTCTGTATTAGAAGTGTAACTCTATCTGCAGGAAATGAGTGATAGACGGGTCTGATCAGAGCCTCCAGGGGGATTCAGGAGGCGGGGCTATTTAAAATACTATTTTTATTGATCTATTAAAATATTTAGACTAATAATCACCACGATTTTTCATTTCACTAAATGTCTGTTAATCGACTATATATTGCCAAATGAGGTGACACAATGTTGATTGAGCCTGTGGCCCACAAATTAAAGCCCTGACATCTGCAGCATTACAAACAAGCTGGGTGTGCACGTTCTTTGGAAAAACATTCCAAGCAGGACGTAGTTCGTGACGTATTTTCCATCCTCCAGGAGGGGTTGTTCTGTCACAGAGGGTAGGCGGAGCTAAAGCAACAGGCTCACTCTACAACTGCCAACTTAGTGACATCCCACAGCCGACTGTTTGGCCCTCTGAAGTTTAAAGATACTGCTGCAATTACTGCTTATCACCATAAATCAAGCCAAAGAGATGGTTACTTAAATACTGAGCAGGATGATGGCAATTGAAGAGATATTTGCTTTGAGTAACAAAGACATTGCTAAGGGTGCATTGGATATGTTTCACAGCAGGTGCAATATTTTTGGCATGAATGTATGTGTGTAGTGTAAGTTGTTAACCTTATACAGAGGCTTTGATCTATGTATCGATGCTCCACATCTGTGTTTGAACTCCAAAGAACTTGAAAACTGCAAAGATGCTGCAGTTAAGATGTGCATTTAAGAAACATGTTCCACAATTGGAGCAGAATTCCATTTTTATGCTGTTTTTCACATATTCTTCCCAACAGTGATTTTTTTTAATTTATTTTTTTTAGGTCGCTCACTACAGGTTTCTTCAAACCTGATTAGACCTGACTTTTGCAGCATGTAGCATTGAGGCTGAAGCAACAGTGTGCAGTGACTCGGAGCATTATGGTCTGTGTTTCATCAAACACTCCAACACACACCACAACTCTCACTTTTTTATACTTAAGTTCGCACTATGGATGAATTACTATAGAAGCAGGCTGCGAGCAGTGTGTACTTGTGAAATGTGCATTTATGTGGAAGTGCACATGATGCATTTGTTCTTTGTCTTTGAGGTGTGATCCCAACCTTTTGTTCTGTGTTTCTTAGCCTTTTCTTTTTTCTAGCTGTCAGCTAATGACACACACACACACACACACACACACACACACACACACACACACACACACACACACACACACACACACACACACACACACACACACACACACACACACACACACACACACACACACACACACCAACCTCCAAGCTTATCGTTATAAAAGAGCCAAGTGGCACAAAACCAGTGGTGTCAAGATGAGCTATACGCAAACTCAATGACATTTAAAGAAATCCACACAGATCATGGAATAAACAACCGATGATGAAGCCACACATTTTGTGATGCTGCACTCTTTCTCTTCTTCGCTGTGTTTTGTCTCCTTTTACCTCATTGAATAGCCCGCACCGTGATGAGTCATTTAAATCACAGCATAAATTAAAAGTTAATTTGTCCACCTGTAATAGTGCTTGTCTGTGCTGTCCAAGCCCGTGTCTGAATTTGGCTGAATTAAGTGGCAAATGATTCTCAGTCAGGTTTAATGGAGTGGATATGAGCGACTCGGAGTGGATATGAGCCGCGCTCCCCCAGAACTCGGCCCACATAGTCCTGCAGCCTTCCTGCACCGCACCAATCCAATTTGGTCTTAATTGAATTGTTCTGAGGCCCTCATCCATATATTTCATCCACGAGAAGCGTATTACTCTCAATATCTGTATGTGTGTTTATGTGTGTGTAGGTGTGTGAGAGAGAAAGAGAGATAGTCTGTATACTCACAAATTTTAAATGCTCTGTTGTTGATTGATATTTCTAAGCTGCAGTTTGAATTAGCTGGTGGGCTAATAAAAAAAAATTAGGAAACAAACTAGTGACATCTCTTTTTTTTTCTTCCCTCCTCCTCCCTCTCTGCTATTCTCTATTCTCAGGATGTGAAGTCGACTTTCTTCCAGTTTGGTGCCTCCATCCAGCAGGAGGCGCTGCTGATGCTCAACATCATGGAGGAGTATGACTGGCACATCTTTTCCATCGTCACGTCGAAGTTCCCCGGCTACCAGGAGTTCATCAACATCCTAAAAACTACTGTGGACAACAGGTGGGATCAATTACTTTACACACTTCTCTACATTTTTTTTAATTCTCACTGCAGGTTTTACATCGGATGACTTTTAGACTGGAAAGCAGCAACCAGTCCTGATGTGGATGTGTTTGACAGATACACACTTGCATTGCCAGCTGTTGGAACCATGTGGCCACCTATTGGCTTTAGACTTCAAGACTTCATTGCTAACTTGCAGTTAGCATTATCTTATTTTATATGTCTTTGTTTTTACCTTTGAGCTTCATTTTACGTATGGACGGTGCTGTGCAGATGAAGTTTATTATTATTATAAAACCCAGTAGGACAGACAGTATATACTTGCAAACTATCATTAAGTTTGCAAGTATTAAGTAATAAACCAAAGTCTCAGAATTTTTTACATGATGATTATGATGATGATGAAGTTAACTCATAACTAAAATGGTTACAATTCATCTTGCGGGGTGCATGAGTATACAAATATAAAACTCTACCGAGTTTGGAAATCCATCCAGTAGTTTTCGAGACATTTTCACGCAAAATCATATTCATCATCTTCATGGTGGGATTCAAAAGTTAATGAGATATCATCGATACAAAGTTTTGACCAATCCACAGTTTGATATTAATATTCAATAAGTGAAAAGCTTGTCCTGCTGGTGCTATTCAATGCAAAGTTAGGGTATCACCAAAATTATTGGGACTATTCCAATGACTTGGCAATCTATTCAGTGGTTGTTGAGAAATCTCAGTCAGGACTCGTGTGGTAGACCGAGCAAGTGATTCACAGACATCACCGTCCCTACAGCTGGAGCCAGAAAGTAAAACATGAGCCCACTGTTACACGCTGCAGCTGCAGCAGAAAGTATGTTGACATTTATAAATTAATCAGATACATTTGAGGAAGTCGAAATGCAGTTATACTCTCAACTTTGTTGCAGGATTATTGTATACCAAACATAAACCGCCAAGCTTTGCATGGAAAAAGTTCAACTAGAAACACTTTGAACACATTAACTGACAACTTTAAAATCATATAACTTACAAAGTTTTAATAGAGGATCAAAGAAGTACCCATTTAATGAACCATCGTTTTCCCATCCATCCATGCTTTGTATCTATTGTTCTCTAAAATCATCTCTCAATGCCACTAAGAAAAAAATAAAGAAAACAACCACTGTAGATGTTTCTGAAAGAGTTATTAGGCATCGATCTTGGGCGTTTCTCAAAGCCTTTCTCCCCATTTAGTCTGTAATTTTTTATCTTTATCATGACTACAAATGTCTTCAGAGAATGTGTGAGAGTTACTGCACACTGGGTTTTCGCCTGGAGTTTTTCAGCTCGTCCTCTCGTACATTACGGTCTTCAAAGGCAGCCAGCTTAAAAGGATTCCATCAGCATTCTGAAAATTAACGCAGACGACAGAGAGCTTTACTACACATGCAGTTTGGCTGTTTGCTGCACCTTTAGGTCATTTTGACTGATGCTGCAGGTCTCAGCAGAGACAATGAGGAAAAAAAGAAAAGAAAAAAAAAACGATGAAGAGAACAGAAAGACATAACTTTTGTCCAAAAATGTCATATTAATGATACATGTTCAGCAGTGTTGAGCTATTGGCAGGCGCTGGTGGCTGAACCTGTGATATACTAAAGCCCAGCAGAGGTCTTTCTCATTAGCAGTTACTCTTTATGTCAAACCCAGCAGGAGCTCAAAAACTCTCTGCCTGTGTCTGTACTGTTGACAGTAATTACAGTTGTTTTAATTACAGGTGAAGCAGCAACAGATAATACAATTAGACAAATGATTGAAGAAGATTGTGTGAAAGTCCTGATGCACTAGAAAGTCTGCATATTCCCCATCGACTCTGTGTAATCTTTTACTCAAATCCTGCATTCAAAATTGTACTCAAGTAAAACTACAAAAGTATCAAAAGTAAAAGTACGCAATACTCAAAATGGCCCAGTTATCATGTATAAATTACTGTAATATTGCTGCATTGATATTTAAACGTGAGCAGCATTTTTATGTTGAATGATTGAGCTAATTTCAACGTGATACTGTTGAAGCGTCTAAGCTATGTACAGTATATCAATGAATATATCGAAATTATTGATCTGAAAAGTAACTGAAGCTGCCAGATAAATGTAGTGAAGTAAAAAAGTGTAATATTTTCCCCTGAAATGTAACTTTAAATTTTACTTCAGTACAATACCACTGTCAGTCGAATAATGTTTCACTCTGTGAGCTTTGAATGAGAAGTTGTTTGATATTAAGACTTCTTAACTGTATAAAAACTGACTGAGTATCATTTTATTTTTCCAAAATACATTTCAGCGCTGTTTTGATTAACCAGGTCCAAAAAAGGCTCATATATTAATAATGTAAAAACCCAATGCGCACAGTCACTACACGTGATAACCTCATGTTAAATATTGAGTTTTTCTTATGTGAATTGTACAATTTTAGAAACAAAATAACGTATTTGTATCATTACTCATTAAAGTATAGTAAATACACTTATATGGAGTAGATAAAGCTCAAGAAAAGTAACTTAACAACCCAGTGTCAATATTCATACCTTTCTGCAGTGATGATGACCTCAGTGTTAAAAAAAATAGCCTATTGACAAGAAATAATAAACCTAATTAGCTTCAACTACCCGTTGTTGATTTCCTGTGTCAGCACGGATCTGGTTCACTGGGACGCCGTCATGCTCAGGCACATTTAATACCGGTGAACTTCCATTATTCATATCAATAAATGAGTTGTGTCAACTCAGTGAGCGAAGCCTGACCTGTCTGTTAACAACATTGTAAGTGCTGTGGTGAAATATAGTCCCAGACAATGTATTTCGTGGATGGCTCCACTCTCCGGCTGTCTGCTGGAGATGAGTGCAGGCAGTTAGGTGGTCTGCCTGTCTGTGTAATCTGCAGATTAAAAGGGACAGAACTGAGTTTTTGGACGGGAATGTACCGGCACAGCACCAATTACCTGCATGATCTCCATCATCTCACACACACACACACACACACAAAATACACGTCATCTGTTGCAACCAATGTGGCGGATCTGCCCGTAAAGAGTCTGCCGAGGGGGGAAATCTTTATAAACCTGCATCTATAAAGGCCTAAAGACTTTTTTTTATGAGAAGGAAGAATGTTTACTCTGTTTGCTTCAAAGCAAATATTTGCTGAAATAAGGTGTTGCCCAACTTTTTTTTTTTTAATTAACAGTTTTACAAACGCTCATAATCACCCTTCCTGTGTCTCTTTCCTTCTTTGTGTGTGTATCATTGTCTCTGCTGCTTGTGTCATCTGGGACTTGTAGGCCATCATCACTTTGGACAGCAAGAAGAGGACAGCAAGTCCCAAATCACACTCATGTTACCCGACCTGTCTGTTGTTGGATCTGTACATGATGGTTAACTGCTCCCCTCTTTTCCCTGCCATGTGTCACAATTTGTAATACTCATTTTCCATTGTGTGTGTGTGTGTGTGTGTGTGTGTGTGTGTGTGTGTGTGTGTGTGTGTGTGTGTGTGTGTGTGTGTGTGTGTGTGTGTGTGTGTGTGTGTGTGAGAGTGTGAGTGAGTGAGTGTGTGTGTGTGTGTGTGTGTGTGTGTGTGTGTGTGTGTGTGTGTGTGTGTGTGTGTGTGTGTGTGTGTGTGTGTGTGTGTGTGTGTGTGTGTGTGTGTGTGGTTGTATCTCTATTTGACCCTCATTCTGCTACCTCTTGCTAACTGCTGTTAGCTCCTGATACCACAGCGTGTGACCAGTTTATGACATATTATGTTCTTTAATTACTAACATTACTGCAGTGTCCCGTGTTTCTGCTGCTCTTTAGCCTCGTGTTCTGGGACCTGCTGAATATTATCACTCTGGACGTTGTGAAAAAAGAGCAGCCAGTCCCACTGGATGAGAAAAAAAACCCCTCTATAAATGCATTATCTTTTCTTCTTCTTTTTTTTTACGACTTGTTATTTCTCACTTTTAACTGGAAACAGACGAGGAGCAAAGCCGAACGCATAAACCGACTTTTATGTGGAAAAGGTGACAGAAGCTGCATTCCATGTTGATAGCAGCAACTGTTGTCATCAATTAGCACAATGACCACAGGTGTTGCTTTGGACCTTCCCCATTAGCAAGCCACTGTTGGTTCTCCTTGTCCTTTAGTTGTGTGGGCTGGAACCTGCTGAGCATCATTATACAGGACGAGCTTTAGCATTTACATTCCATTTAGCCTTAATGTGTTTCCCCTGACAATAAGTACTTTACACCTATTAGAATTCATGTCGCACTTAACAATGATATTAATTATAATGTATAATTATGACTGCCCTTGCCAGCACCTGAGCAAAGTTAATAGTCTATTAGTTAAATATTAACATTTCACTCCTGTCCTTTAGTTTTGTGGGCTGGGACCTGCAGAATATCATCACCCTGGACGCAGTGGAAGAAGACAGCCGGTCTCAGATCATGCTCAAGAAGGTCCAGTCTCCCGTGGTGCTGCTCTACTGCTCCAAAGATGAGGCGGTCTACGTGCTGGAGGAGGCGCGCTCTCTGGGCCTGACCGGATTCGGATACATCTGGATCGTGCCGTCGCTCACCACGGGGAACCCGGAAATAACGCCGGAAGAGTTTCCGTCGGGAATGATTTCGGTGTCGTACGACGAGTGGGACTACCCGCTGGAGGCCCGGGTCCGCGACGGTCTCGGGATCATAACGTCGGCGGCTGCAGCCATGTTGGAGGAGTACGGCGACATCCCCGAGGCTAAGACGTCCTGCTACGGCCAGATGGAGAAGACGACCAAGCTCCCGCCCAGCGCGCTGCACAAGTAAGCAGAGGGGTTGGGTTCGTTTTGGCGTTCCTGTCTATAATGATGATGATCCAGAAATACCATAAAGTCTGCAGAATATTTCTGTGTGATAACATCTAAAAGAACATCTGAGTTCATGCACAGATTTGTTGCATGACTTCCTATCACAGCCTGTTTGTTTTCACCCTTGTCCTCAGTAATTAGAGTCCACCTAGTTTCCACCAAGTCTATAATAAGAAGTGAGATTGGAAAAAAAAAAAGATGCAATTACTGGATAGAAGACCAAGGAAGCCAAGAGAAGGGAGGAAGTTTAAGAGAGATGAGGGGGAATAAAAAGAGGTGAGACTTTGTGATATAGGCAGCGAAGAATGAGGCAAAGGGAAGAAATGGAGACAGGGGTAACAGCGGGAAGCCGCTACAAATGAGTGCTCTCCAAAATTGAAGAGCTCCTTGATGAGTCCTTCTGTTCCTCTTCTCATTTATTCCTCCATCTCTCATTCACTCTCCTCTGCTCTCCTTCTCATCATGTGCTCTCTCCCCCCCCCCCAGCAGCCGGTGGGAGACGTTGCAGGTCTTGCCAATTCTGTCTGGCTTTCCGTCTGGCAGAGGAGGGAGAGACACACACAAACCTGTGTTTACATCCCAATGTTGTTGTTTTTTTTTAAAGATTCTGATGCGTGAAATTCAAAATCTTCTGTTGGAGTGACAAACTTTTAGTCCAAACTGTATTTCTGAAAACAAAAAAAAAGTGTTTTCCGTCACCACTGTGCTTTGTCTTCCAGTTTAAATGCTTAATCTATGAGGCGATTGTGAGGAAATGTAGCTACACTGAAAGGCATATGGGTATGTTTGGCATTTAACAGTCTGCCTAGCATTTTGCTAAACACAGTACATCAATATAATATTTTATCCAGTTGTGGGTGATCCACACTGTAAATCTAAACAGTAGTCATGCTGACATTTTCAGCACATTTTTCTCCTGAAATACAGTTCAAACAAAGAATTTTAGACCAAGAATGCCTTTCTGATGATGAGGTAGCTTCATCACTGTTTTCTAACCCGTCATGATCTCAAACGTTTGCCGAGTATTAACTTCAGAGTTAACTGGCAACTTGTTAGTAAAGGATGAGCGTGCAGTAACAGCCAGAACAAGGAAATAAAGCACAGTCGGAGATCAACAGGTTGTTTCAGAGCCTCTTTTTCCCCTTTAATTTAACAATGGCTTTTTACATTTTTTTTTTTAATTAAGTACAAGTTATTTTCTATCCTAAGCTAATAGTAGTTGAATGAATCAACTTTGATGTCTTTAATTTTTTTTTCGGAGGTCAGCTAAACCCTGACTGTCTTCCCAGTTTAATCAGCCTGAAACCTTTTCATATAATTGGTCAATAAATCAACCAGAAACTTGTTTGGCTTTATGAGGCTAACAGTACATCATAGCTTACTTATCTGTGTACCTACTATAATACACATTTTTCACCCGTTTTAAAGATGTTTTGGTTTAACGCCTCCTACACTTTTTAAAAAAAAATCCATCCATCCGTCATCTATCAGCTTTAGCCAGGGTCCCAGAGGGTGGGCGGATGGAAGCTATCCCAGCTGACTGACAGGTCGCCAGTTCATCACAGCGCCAGCACAGAAAGACAGACGACCATTCACGCTCATATTCATACCTACAGCCAATCTAGAATCACCAATTGACCCACCACACATGTCTTTGGACAGTTGGAGGAAACCTTTTAAATGCAACACTAATTTGAAGACTGTTTACACACCTTCACACAAACATTCAGTAGTCACAGAGAAGCTACCGGCATTGATCACCAACATTTATCAACCCCCACTCAAAACCATTTTTGCCAAATAGACATTATGACTGAATGTACCTTTTTCATAACCTCAGTCGGACCTCAATTATCAGTTTCCTTCTAATAAACCTCTCATTTTGTCCGGAAACACCAGACACAAGAATGAAAATGACCAAACATCCAGAGCCAGCTGAGTTTGTTCCCAGCATGCTCTGCTGCCCTAGGTCGTTACCCAGGTGATGAGTGCCCACAGATGGCTATGTTGTGGGTGAGAGAGCTCAGCCAATGAGGGCTCCAGGGCCAGGACACGAGGAACATGATTGGTCAAGGCTAGGTCGGGGCGATGGGCCAGCGTGGGTTGTTAAACCATCAGCGGCTGTCAGGGGAGATAGGAGGACGTGGTCAGCACACACACACACACACACACACACACACACACACACACACACACACACACACACACACACACACACACACACACACACACACACACACACACACACACACACACACACACACACACACACACACACACACACACACACACACAAAGAGGTGAGCAGATGGGCTGTATGTATATGTACAGCACCGGATTGCAGAGGGTTGCAGTGTTTGATCCTATAAACTTCTCTTTATTTCTTGGGTTGGTGTGTTGTTGTTCTCAAGTGCTGTTTTCCAAATACTTCTCAGTATTTTGTGTACTTAGAACACAAACAAATACTGCTCTTCTATGTTAGAACTTCTTATGTAGTGCAGGAATTTTGAAATGGTAGTGTTGTTTCAAACCACACACTGCTGTTCTGCACGTACAGGAAATGACCTAAGCATGTGAACACGTCACCTGTCAAAATATCTGCAGCTTTAATTATTTTACCCAGAAATCAACGTGTTTTTGTGCCCTCTGTTTGACAAACTCAGTCAATACACTGATTCTTCTGTTCAGCAGCAGCGGTGTTCGGTGTTCAGGAAGAGCTGCAGCTTACTGAGACACATTCATTTGAAAATTCTTTAAGTCAGTGGCCCCGCCCCTTCCTCTTTGAAGCCAAGATGGCGACCGCTTAGGGTGGAAAGTGTCCAGCGTTTCACACTTTGTTTTTTGGAGCGTTTTAAGTGTATCATCCTGGTACTTGTAGTGCGCTGCATGTTTCTGTACTGACAGTGTGAACGCATTTATGCACTCAAATAGTGAATGTAAGTATGTAAGTACGCCATTTGGAACACAGTCAAGATGTCGTTAACATTGGGCATTGAGTTTGAAATTTATAGTTTCTGTGTTTGAACACCTCTCAGGCTCAACTGAGGTTTTTGACAACAATTTATTGTGGATTCTGTAAGTGTGCCAAACACATCTCCCTTTTGAACAAAACTCAATTTAGTGAGAATACTTAGTGCTGACATGACAGAAAAGTCTGTAGCTCCAGTGACTACCATTGTGCAGCGTGGACTTTCAGTGAAGTTTTACCTCACTCACTTTGCCATTGGCAGCTGTGATGATAAATCCACTGTGACACATCCAAGATGAATATGTTTTGCAGTGTAATAGAAAAATATAAAATAAATAAAAAGAGGAGACAAATGACCAACTAAGAGCGCTGGCCAGTGCAGCAATCAGACCAAGTGACAACCCGTGCTCCATATAAAATATGGCGTGTGCATGTTGGGGGTTTGTGTGCGTGTCTGTGCTCATGCTTGTCCACGTGCATGTTAGAAACAAGAGAAATATCCCCCCTTAAGAGAATGTTCTGTCATGACAGATTTACAGTGTGCTGCTCACCTTGCTGTGGTGAACAGTGTGTCTTAAAAGACTTTAGCACTTATTTATCAGTGTGTGAGTGTGTGTGTGTGTGTGTGTGTGTGTGTGTGTGTGTGTGTGTGTGTGTGTGTGTGTGTGTGTGTGTGTGTGTGTGTGTGTGTGTGTGTGTGTGTGTGTGTGTGGAAAAGGCGTGGTGGTAGTAGTTTGTTCTGACAGGTAATTTCAGTCTCTAGCCCTGATATATGAGGGTCAGGACTCAGAAAACACACACAGACACACACACACATTACACACACAGGCCGAGTCCTGGGGCAGCTGTCATTTGAGCTGTGTAAAGGAAAAGGATTGTACTCACACTGCACAATGCAATAGAGAATTGAAAAGAAGCATGTCCTACGCTGGCTTATTAGTTGATAAAAATGCATATTATGAATACATTTTGGAGAGTACAAACAATGGGGCTGCGTCCACCTAGCATTATCAGTCCGTCCTGAGACGTTCTGGTGTGATCGGATCACAAGTGACCAGCTTTAAACCGTCTGTTTCCACCTGGCTTTCACATGCGTCTTGAGTGACCACTTGTTATCAGATCTCACTTCCCTGCTCTACATGTAAATGAACACATAGGCTTCATCACAAAAATGTACAACTAAGTAAGCGCAAGAACACAAACCTGAACATCAGAACACCAACAAGTCGGTGTGTTTTAAGGGGGCGGCTGCTCTCTCAGCTGTGGGTCTTACAAGAGATAAACAAAAACAAAAATAAACCCAGAGGAGGCTTTGGCGAAACAAGTCTAATGTAGCGGCTTTCAAATCACTAACCAGTTGCGTTATAGATGGTACTTTGCAGTAAATCGCTCCTACTTTCTGTAGAGTTAAGGTGCGCTCGGCAGAATCACGCAGGAGATTTTTTTTCTGGGAATGAAAAGATAAAAGGAGAGCAGGCAGAAATCTTCTGGTGAACGATTGAATAGAGAGAAAAAAAAAATCTAACAATTGTAGCCACATGCGTTCCAGACCACCTCCGAATGCGGCAATGGGCAGATCAGATCTCAATGTGTGCCGGGTGTGTTTAAACCTGTACATTTATTGGCCCCTTGTTATCCGATCTCTCCAGACGCATCAGTACAGATTGTTGGAAACAGGATTTATTATGCCCGAGTGTTTCAACATGCCAGTCACTCCACTGCTTATATTACATCACTGCATGATCACTTGCTAACAACATTGATGTGTGTTTATGTATTAATAATAGTACATGTAAATTTATGTTTGCAGGTCTCTTGTGAATTGTGACAAATCCTGTTGTGTATTTGACTGGATGGGGAATATTCCTACACACTGTCACGTATGGAAGGGTGTGCACATGACTTTAACTGTTGTGAATTTGTTTCTGTAACCGTCACTGCTGTTGTGCCAGTAAGCAGGCAAACATGATTATAAAACAAGGAGCACATTTTCTTAAATTTCTTTAAAGCTGAAATTTCGGAGACACAGTGTTATGGTTCCAAATAGACTGAAACAGACAGAAAGCAAGAGAAAGGACAAAAAATAATTACAAAAAAAAGACAGCTTTGCTAATATATTTGTGTACAAGTGGATGTGAGAGAGTATATCAGTAAATCATTCCAGGCCTCAAACCTCTGTTGTCAGCCTAAGTACTAACTTGCCTTGCAGGTATGAGAGTGCATGACAGGGATTTGATCTTTTTTTTTTTTAAATTTTAAATGAAATAAACCTGTTTACTTGACTAGCAGATGTCTGTCTGCGTGAGTACACAACGTTTAATTTTGTTGACGAGGTAAGGGCAGGGCAAAAGCAGACAGCTCCATTTTCAGTCTGAAACAATGAGTTAATTGTGGTTCAAGTGGCTGATGCTCAGAGTGAAGTGTGCGTTGGGGATGTGCATTTGATACAATGATACAATGATGTGAGAGAAGCAGAACATGATTTAATAGATTGAGGTTGGAGCAACCTCAACAAATGCTCATTACAGCCAAGACCTTTTGGAGAATTACAGAGAATGGCATGGAGAACGACATCTTACAAAAGCAATCAGCAATAGGTTTGTAAAGCTGAGAAAAAGGCATTTAAACAGGACCTATTATGCTTTTCCATATTTCCCGTCATATATGTACTGTGTACAGTAATTTTATAAAGCTGGATGTTAATAATATACGTGGCCAAAGTTTAAAATAATGAGATAAACACATGCAATAGTATAATCTTTGAGAAAAAAGCTCAGCTTCTGACAGATTTGAACACTCAGTTCAAGATGAGCTGATGTCATCTAATCACGGATTTCTTTATATGGTCATCTGCTACTGGTACAGGACACCACAAAGTTCAGGGAGTCACCCATGAGTCGGTCTCTGAAATTGTTTGACACATTAACTAATCGGGTGCTGCCACCCAGAAACCTGACTTTTAGGAATGGGAGGAGGCTTAAAGAGAAAGAAGCTAAGCTGTTTATTTCTGACAGAGGATGAATATAGGGACTGGATTTCTTTTTTTTAAAACTATGAATCATCCTAAAGTACTAAAATAAAAATCCAAAATAAGAATAGAAAACGGGAAATCACCATCATAGGTCCCCTCTAAAGTTTAACCTTAACCGCAGGCTGCTTAGCTTAGCTTTAGACTTCCTGCGACTGCACTACCTAGCCATAACATCCTTCCCAGAAATGATGTTTTTCAAAAATGATGCATTTCTGTGGCATAATTTTTGGTCCATTTTTGACCACATAGGTAGTTTTTGCCTTGTAGGAGAGGACCGTTTTCTGACATAAAGAATAGTTTGATAGCATATGATTGGAGCTCGCTTGCTAAAACTCAGATAAACGAGTTGCCTTTGGTTTGAATTCTCAGAGAGTCGAGACAGAGAGTGATAGAAATAAAGATCAAAATGTATGAGGAGAGTTTTGCCAACTAAAGCAAGTCCTATCACACCAAGGAAGTTACTAACATTTAATCACAGGGAGAGTTATCTAAGAAAGGCGCTGAAGTGTTGTGCAGGGATTCCTCTCCTAAAACTTAACTTCCAGAGTAGAGAAAACCCATAATATTCAAACTGAACTGCAGTGAGAAGGATCCCTTGCCAACATGCACATAATCCTGTTTGGTGCAACAAAAGGAAACCCTGCTGAAGTGGCTGTGTGGACATGTGTTACATTTTATGGTGCAACTACAAGCTTGGAAAAGACAAGATGGAACTCGTAGCATCGCTGCCGTGCCTCCTAAACTCACGCAGCAAAATATATGAACAACCAGGCACAAGAGGAGGCAGAGACGCTGACTTAGCGCCAACCTCACCTTGTACAGTCATCAGTCTCTATCTTTAACACACACAGTGTTGTACAGTGATACTCAACACATGCCACCTGGGGCTTAGTGTATGTTTTGAAATGACTACCCGCCCCAGGGTTCTCTTAAAAGACCTAAATCAACATTGATAGCAGCCTCCATGTCTTGTGACTTCCTCTTTCGTCTCTGGCATCGCGCGTGTATATGTGTGTACGCGCTTCATAGATCACACGTGGCACTGACAGTATACATCATTGCTTTGACTGCACCTTGTCTTAGCAAGGATGAATGTGTCTATTTTTAACACACACAGCGTTGTACAGTTCATCTCAACATCTTTGTAGAGAATCCCCCCCCTCCCGCCCCCCTCGGTACTACAGCCTCTTCAGATAAGACGTGGAGTTTTTATCACAAAGTAAATCCTTTATAAACTTGGGGAGATCCAGAGCAACTAAAGTGAGGCATTTGAGCATCTGTATCTTCCGTGTCAAGAGCACTTTGACGGGGTAGGATGTAGAGAGGACGGCTGCTGTGGAGGGTGTGCCTGCAAGGAAATATTTGGAGATGCAATGGGAAGGTTAAAAACAGCATACATGGAGAGTATCTGGCACTTTGCAGCCGTAATGCAGTGTATGCTCTTCTTTTGCCTGCTGCAGTGTACTTGTAGTGTTGGTTATCTGCTGCAGTGACCCCTCCACCCCCCTCACCACCACCACCACCACCACCACCACCCTTACCCTTCGATCCCCCTCAACTCCCACCTCTCTTCATCACAACCCTTTTTTACTCCAAAATAAGAGGAAGGGAGTAAAGAATATCGCCGAGAGTATTTGTATCCTAACTCTGCCGAGGCTTCGTCCTCCTTCCTCTCTCGTCATACTTCTCCTGCCATCTCTTTCTCACTCATCTTTATACTCACTCTCATTTTTTTATGGGTGCTCCACGTCTGTTCTCTCCCCACCTTTGCAGTCCCCCTCCCCCTTTATAATGAATAGGGAGATTACTGATATAATGGAGGCTGGAAAAGTGAGAGAAATTGGACAATGATCTGTGTGCCACAAGAGAGATGAAACATTACTTGGGGAATTGTTGATGTGGGCAAAGTAATCGTGTGTCTGTGTGTGTGTGCTGGGGTGCTCATTCAGGGTTGTTGGGGGACATTTTCCAGCGTATACACTTCAGTCTTTGTCCGTATCCTAGCAACACCCTATCAGGTCCACCTGTTCGATGGGCATCAGCCCAAATATGCCTGCAAACACAGATTCACACACATTCTGTACATCCTGTCTGCATCCTGTTAGTGTCTTATCATAGTAAAAGGATGTTTCATTCTGATTTTTACTAGTTACAGATACAGATATTTACAGCAGAACCACATGAACATTCCAGATTGTACTAATCACATTATATGCAATGAATGGTGCCTAATTAGCATTTTGCTATTGGGGAAAAGTTGAGGTTTAATTGATTTGATTGTTAGTTTTATTTAATAACTGACTGCTTTTATGAGCCTGAATTATCAAGAATGTTTTCAGTTGAGAAATAGTTTTAAGTCTGAGGTGCTGTAGATTCAGTTTAGACTGCACAATGGTTGTTGGCTGGGATCTTTTTCCATGTCCGTGTGTGTGTGTGTGTGTGTGTGTGTGTGTGTGTGTGTGTGTGTGTGTGTGTGTGTGTGTGTGTGTGTGTGTGTGTGTGTGTGTGTGTGTGTGTGTGTGTGTGTGAATGCATTTCTTGAAGATAGATGGCTCCAAAGGGCAGAATGGGCTGTTGTTTAAGAAGAGCAGCCCGGGTTCTGGTTCTGGTCCCAGCGCCTCTTCCTCTGCTGGCAGTCGTACATAATTGGGTTCAGCTCTGCATCCCGTGTCCAATCAAATGGGATAATACTGCTCACCTGGTTGTTTACAGGTCAAACAGATTATTTTAATCACACAACTCAGTCCATCCTCTTATCTCTGGCTGATTTCATCTGGGTATTGAGTTGTTGTGAGTGTGTGTGTGCATATGTGTCACCAGCAGTGATTTTATGGGGCACGCTGGTATTATGAAGTAACTACCCATAATTCACAGCCTTTTTCACCATTGTCTGTCACTGTCCTCGTGACATAGGCTGCTAGTCTATGTTATATACAAGTGTACCATTCAGCGTGTAACCTAAATAATGAAAATTAATTTATTAACTGTAAATGAACAAACACAGGTATATCTGTCTATATCTATGGTGTTAAAACTGCATTATTTGAGTTTTCATGCCACAAAAGAACGATCGGATCGAAACCACTTGATCAACGATTTTGAATTAGGTTGCACGTTTTGTGGACACAGACATGTAGAGGATTTGAGAAACAGTTTTATATAATGGGAACTCAACTTTTTTTTTGTCTAACTTAAGTCCCGAAAATAGATTTCTTTACTTTCGTGACTGCCTTTACACTGCAGCATGTTCCCACACAATGTCCTACACAGCATGAGATAGCTCACCTGCAGCAATCCACTGTGGCTCTTTCACCGACACATCACGTGGGCTCATGCTCCATTTAGAAGTTCGGCCTGTCGCCCGGCCCGGGAACGGAGGAGAGGAGGAAGAAAAGAGGAGCAGTCTCTGCCGTGTTGTACATGACCGCTGATAGAAGGAGTGAGGGAGACAAGAGTGGGGAAGGACATCCATGATTAATGTGGAGGCTGCGTGGACCCAAGAATATCTTCCCACTGCCCTCCATCTTAGCTAATGTGACCTGCCATATGGGTCACTCATTACAGTGTGTCTGCATATGTGTGTCGTGTTAGTATGGACAGACTATGGCTTCAGGTACTATCACTTCTCACTTTCTTTTCTTTTTTTCTCCTCCTGTGATTTGATTTCGTCATTTGTTTTGCAGCTGAAGAGCAACAGGCAACAAACCGCTTCTCTTTTTAATATACACACATCCCGCGCTGCCATGCCAGTGCTGTAATTCTGTGTTAACACTTTATTTTTAATAGAATTTGAAGGGATTTTTTTTTTTTACCATTACGCTTTGACTGTTTAATTTCTTTATTTCTGCAATGCAATCACAGTCCAATCCATGTGAATCAAATGTGACTTCACAGCTTTCATTACAAAAGAGCCCATGTTAATATTTTAGCATAGTAATATTAGTAGATTGTAAATTGACTTTTTCACATGCTAATGTAATTTAAATTCTTTTTCCCTCTGTTTCCCATCACCGCCATTCATTTCTTTCCTGCTCCACATTCACTGATTTTTCCATAATCCCCATCCCCACTCCCTCTTCCTCTTCCTCCTCCTCATCTCTGACTTCCTATCACCTTCTACCTCCCTGCTCTTCATCCTCTGCTCTTCTCGCTCTCAGGTACATGATGAATGTGACATGGGATGGCAGAGACTTGTCATTCACTGAGGACGGCTACCAGGAAAACCCAAAGCTGGTGGTCATAGTTCTCAACAAGGAAAGAGAGTGGGAGAAGGTAGGATCTGTGTCTGTGTATATCTGGGTTTGTGGAGATATATATATATATATATATATATATATATATATATACATTTCTAGGTACATATCTGAAATTAAAGCTTTCAGTTTTTCTCTACCAAGTCTCACAGAGGTCACTTTGAAAGAAAATTTTGAGAAATAAAATAAAAGTAAATTCAACTTTCTTTTTTTTTTTTTTATTCTCAGAAAATTACATAGAGTTTGGTTGGTGACTTGCCAAACATTTCTTTAAAGAATTTGAATACCGTATGTCTCAACCTCTGTCCTGTTTGTTGCTTTTTTATGATCATTGCTGTTATTATCAGTGGTGGAAGAAGTATTCAGATTATTTACTTTCGTAAACTACAAGTATATAAAAATCCTGCGTTTAAAACTTTACTCAAGTAAAAATATGTTAGTATTCTCAGCAAAATGTTCTGAACGAATCTAAAGTAAAAGTTCTCATTGTGCAGCAAATGCTCCTTGTCAATGTTTTACTATTTAATAAGATGTTTTTGGATTCAAATTATTGCTGCCTTAATACGTATGTATGTTGAATGCTACTGTAGTTGTTTGTGGTTGTCCTGATTTTAAATAATTTACATACTGTTAATTTAATCTACAGTTATGGATCATATTCAATAGGATCATCATACTTTTTATATCATTTCTCTTCTGTTAGAACCATGTATCACTGAAAAGTCAACACCCTCAGAAAAACAATGGATTTTCTAGCAAATTCAAATAGAGTTTAAAATAGTTTATTTAGCTTAGAAAGTATGAGAATGTTCAGTCAGTTTATGATACAAATTCAAAATCACCAAATTTGGACATACATGGTTTTCCATGGACAGGGGAAGGGCATGAATAACTGTAATCTTAAAAGTAACTAAAGCTGTCATACAAATGGATGTAGAGTATAATGTACAATATTTGCCTCTGAGATGTAGTGTAGAGGTGTACATTTCAATCAAATGGAAATATTTGGGTAAAGTACTAGTACTTAAATACAGTATTTCAGTAAATGTACTTAGTTACATTCTACCACTGATTATTATAAATTATTGTAAGTTATTCTGCAGTTTCTTTATCATATCTGTCAATTTACGCAGCAGTAACACCAAATCTGTGATAACTTCATATTTGCTGATAATATCGACCAACCACAAGGATCACCAGTGGTATAGACTGAATTTAAAATAAAGGCAGAAGACATCAAAGCACTGCCCTCCATCTTTAACTGACAAGTCATCATTTAGAAACACCAGCATTAAGCGCTAAACACACTATTGAAAAGGCTTCTACTGTCTCATCATACAGCACTTAGTTGATCAATGAACTCATTTACCAACAAGCTCATGGATTCCTTTAACTGGTTCATGTGAGGAAATCTTTTATAAAGGATGGCCGCCATAAATGGCTGCAAATTCCTGCCATTTTAATGGACTTTAAATGGCAGCCATGTATCTTTATACCTACATCTGGCTGCTTCATACTTGTTTAAACAGCTCATATTTAATGCTCCAATAGCTCATACTTCAGAGTGGGTGAGACTGAAAGGACAAGTGTGAGAGAGCGATGGGGAAAGAGAGAGGTGTGGCGAAAGGAAGGATTTGGATAGAGTAGAAAGGGAGGATCGATTATTTTATCTTCAGTGTCTTTTCTTTCCATTTGTTTGATTTTGTCATTCTCTCTTAGCATCCTGTTCGTTTTGTTATTTCTTCTTCCAACTGCTTATCTTTCCTCACACCCCTCTTCCCTTCCTCTTTACTTCTCCTCTCTACCTCCACTCTTTCCTCTGTTTTTTCCTCCTTGCCCTCCTTCGTCTTTTTACTTCTTCCCTTCTTCTCCTCCAGGCCAGAATAGCTATGCAGTTTGGTGTTGTGGCCTCTGATAGCACCTCAAACCACAGTTAATCAAAACCTGAGACCTCTCTCATTGGGGTGGCAAGGGGTCACCGCTCTTGTGTGTGTGTGTGTGTGTGTGTGTGTGTGTGTGTGTGTGTGTGTGTGTGTGTGTGTGTGTGTGTGTGTGTGTGTGTGTGTGTGTGTGTTTATCCTTCAATGGCGGTTATTGACAGAAATCCTGGAGACTTCTGGAGACCATTCCGGTTGTTATTCAGGTCACATCCATGTGTGTATGCGTTACAGTATGCGGTTTAGTTTGCCGCAATCTGCGCAGTCTCCACCCAATCTTTGAGTCAAGCTTTTTCATATTTCATACTGACACACACACACACACACACACACACGCACACACACACACACACACACACACACACACACACACACACACACACACACACACACACACACACACACACACACACACACACACGCACACACACACACACACACACACACACACACACACACACACACACACACACACACACACACACACACACACACACACACACACACACACACACACACACACACACACACACAAAATAGCCTTTGTTGATGTGCTGAGGAGAGGTATAGTGTGTTGTTGTAAACAGAGAGCCTGTGAAATTGATCAGTACCACTTCACTGTGCTGCAGAGAGAGAGAGAGAGAGAGAGAGAGAGAGAGAGAGAGAGAGACTGGAAGCAAGAGAGACAGAGACACAAAGTGAAAACATAATTGGGAGCTCTCTCTCTCTCTCTCTCTCTCTCTCTCTCTCTCTCTCTCTCTCTCTCTCTCTAGTGCTGCTGTCCCACCCATGCACCAGAAATCAGTGGCGCACAGAGAGAGAGAGACTTCCATGATGATCAAGAGATAAAAATTCAGTAACTGCACTAAAATATGGATATGCACTAAAAATATAAAATACGTCCCCTTGGGGCACATGAGGTAGAGACAGGGAGAGGAGAGCAATATGGAGCGATACGGAGACGAGCAAGCGATGGAGACAGATGGGCCGAGATAGCGAGAGCAAAATGAGCCCGAAAAAAGGAGACACAAAGAGAAAGTGGTAAAAAAAAAAAAAAAAAAAAAAAAAAAAAAAAAAGAGGCAAATGGAGGAAGAGAGAGGCGGAACTGAGCCACCAGCATGTGTTTTTAACTCACTACAGGTGTTTAGCACTCAGGTTTTCAAAGCTTCCACACCTGCTCCTCTCTGCAGCACCCACATGCTGTTGGTTAGACGGCATCAGATTAGAGAAGAGCTACTTTTAGAATCGCTATACACTTTGAGTTTGGACGTGTATGGGGCATTCTTTTTGAGAATTATGGAATAATTTCTGAATAACCATTTAATTCAAAAGAAGCACAGTTTACAGGAAGTCCACAGATTTTGACTCAGATTTATTGCCAGATTTTTGCTTGATGTCGTGCTGCATAATAATGAAGCAAATAAAAAAAAAACACGTGAGAACAATATAACTTACACAAGAGTTTTTTTTTACAAATGAAATTTCGAAATAAAGTACAAAAATATGTGCTGTGCAAATGTATAAAGTATAAACATCAATGTGTTATATGCACATGTAATAATACAAAAATGACTCATAATTGCACTAATGTAATGCGCTGTGTCAGATGTGATGAATTCACGTGGTCCTGGAAGGAAGGCAGGTTGCAGCCAATCATCCTCTCAGCAGAGCGAGTGAAGCGCTGCAGTCTGTACGTGTCCTTGGCAGTGGCAGCAGCGTACCAGATGGTGATGGAGGAGGTGAGGATGGACTCAACGACGGCAGTGTAGAAGGGAACCGTCATTGCCTTTGGCAGGTTGGACTTCTTCAGCTGCTGCAGGAAGTTCATCTTCTGTGGTGCCTTCTGTGTGAGGGAGCTGATGTTCTGCTCCCTTATGAGGTCCTGGATGATGATGGTGACCAGGGAGTCACGCAGGGTGATGGGGATGGATGGATTCTGGATTCTTTCTGAAGTCTACAACCATCCTCACTGTCGTTCCAGACGGTCAATCTTCCACCCGTCTCATCCCCACCAGAGAAGAGCTCAATAAAGATGGTGTCGTCTGCAAACTTTAGGAGCTTTGACTGACTGGAGATGCAGCTGTGTGTGTACAGGGAGAAGTGTGAAGGGGAAAGCAGACAGCCTTGAGGGGAACTGATGCAGATGGTTTGGGAATCAGAGTCAGGTGCTGCTTCCAGGAAGTAGATGATCCGTCTGCAGGTGGAGTCAGGAATGTGCAGCTGGAAGAGCTTGTTCTGCAACAGACCTGGGAAGATCATGTTTAAAGTGGAGCTGAAGTCCACAAACAGGATCCTGGTTTAAGTAAGATACCAGGTGCTGGAGAAGGAACTGCAGATCTGTTGGCTCCGTAGACCAGCTGAAGGGGGTCCCGGAGTGGATCTGTGATGAGACCAGAGAAGTCGAGCTGACGGGTCGCTAGTCTTTAAGTTCTGTGGGCCGTGTTCTTCTGGGATGATTTGAATCAGGCCGGCACGTGGCGTGTGTCCAGCGAGGTGTCAGAGATGTCTGTGAACACCGGAGACAGCTGATCTGCACAGCGCTGCAGGGCGGAGTGGGTTCTGTCTCTTAAACAGCCTGTTACCATTCCTCTCCAGGACAGGTGCTGGCTGGTTGAGCAGCGGCCCCCGGCCCCATGCTGAGGTCGGGGGGCTGCAAATGTTGTGCGAGTATATTTGACTAAATCGTGAGGCTGAAACCTTTGTGATGTTGTGGGGGATTTATGGTAAATTAGGCTTTTATCAGGGTAAAATGTGTTGTTGCAACTGAACAGATATAATATCACAAAAGAATAACAATCAAACAGAAGCAGCCCTGACAGGGGAGGCAAATGTATACACCAGACATTAATGAATGAAAACAAAGATGGTGTATGCTGAGCTCTTTTAGTGTTTCACTAAACACTAATGTGCTGTAATGATGCTGCATCCAGGGTAAACAATACATTAATTCAATGGATCTCAAGGACAGTTTTTCATCGAGCAGCTAATAGGAAGAGAGAATGTTTGCACTTGCTCTGTAGCTCGATAACTATCTTACAAGACACACAACAAATAAAAAAAAGTTATTTATTGGATATGTATTTTTTAAAGAATTTGCCCAAAAGTTGCCATCCATCAGTTCAGTTCTTGTCGGATTGTAAGATACATTTTACAGTTTCTTTTTTGTACATGATGCTGATTATGTAGCATTATCTAAATATTGTTGTTACAAATTACTAATGTAAATGATGTTAACTGTTTGGATTGATTAGGTAGGTAGGTAGGTAGGTAGGTATATACTTTATTAATCCCCGAGGGGACATTTTTTTCGCCACAGCAGCATACATACAGAAGCAATAATAGAAACAATAGAATACAATAATAGAATAGAATAATATAATAGAAAAGCAATAAAATTAAATAGCAGTAAAAAATATAAATATAAAATATAAAATGCACAGTATATACAGTATATATACAGTACATTATATATCTATATATATTATATACAACAAACCAATAAACACAGTCAACATATATATATATATACATACAGTACAGTATATATCTATATATATAATATACAATCAACCAAGAAACACAGTCAACAGTGTTATTGTACTGTGATGGATTTTGCCAGAGGTGAGTTATTGTAAAGTCTTATGGCAGTGGGCAGGAATGATCTCCTGTATCTGTCCTTGTGACAGCAGAGCTGGAGGAACCTTTTAGAGAAAGTGCTCTTCTGTCCCTGCAGCAGGTGGTGGAGAGGGTGGACAGGATTATCCAAGATGGACAATAGTTTGTTCAGCGTCCTCCTCTCCACCACCTTTTCCAGACTATCTAGTTTGTAGCCGATGATGGAGCCGGCCTTCTTAACCAGTTTGTTAAGTCTGTTGGTGTCACCGGCTCCAATGCTGCTCCCCCAGCAGACCCCAGCGAAGTACAAAGCACTGGCCACAACAGACTGGTAGAACATCTCCAGCATCATGCTGCACACATTGAAGGATCGAAGTTTCCTCAGAAAAAAGAGTCGACTCATCACCTTCTTGTAGACAGCGTTGATGTTGGTCTTCCATTTCAGTCTGTTGTCGATGGACACACCCAGGTACTTGTACTCCTCAACCATGTCCACCTCCTCTCCCAGAACTCTCAGCGGTATTACAGAACAGAAAAGCTCTTTGCTACACTTCGGTTCTTTTTAGAAGGACTTAATGTCTTAATTGTTTTTCAGGAGAATTTTTGCTGACAAAAAGCAGTCTGATAAAATGACATGTCTGAGTAATGATCACAAATGATCCAATACCTCAAATTTAAATAATAAGTAGGTTGATGCTAGTTATATCCACTGATTTTTAAAAAACATTTTTTTTATTGATTCTGCAATGTTTAAATCATCAGAAATGGCCAGAAAGGGCTTCAAACCGCGTTCACTAATTACAATGCAGGCACTACAGACACTGCAAGGGATCAGTCAACAATGCTTCAAGCCAATCAGATTGTCAGGTCAGGTTTCAGCGCCCTCTATAGGACCAACATGTCCAGATACTTAAACGACAGAATAGGACACTTTCCAAAACAACACATTTGACCATTAAACAGGCATACTGGACCTTCATTGTCATGGTAACAGTAATAAACACATTGTTAATATTATGAAATGGCTGCAGTTTGGTCGGGTTCAGGCACCAAAACGTACTGGTTAGTTTTAGAAAAGATCATGGTTTAAATTACAATATGTACATTCATTACATCAGTTACGAATTGCTTATAATGTAGGTTAAATATGTTAAAATAGTTCAAATAGGTCAGCATTTACTTTTGTTTTCCCACTGGTGTTACCACACCCAAATTCACTGTGTGAATATACGAACCTTGGTACACTCCAAAGGGAATCGTTTGCAATCGTTGCATCCTGCTGGGACGTAGACCTCGGGTTCGTTTTGAAACTATTGGAGCAGCTTTAGCTAATCTGTATGTGCTGAAACCACCACCACTAAGAATGCAGAGGTTAAGTGTCATCGCACTTAACCAGCGACACTGGTCACTGATTGGTCAGCCCTTCAGAGTGACTGAGCATTACATTACATTACATTTCATTGAGCTGACGCTTTTATCCAAAGCGACTTATAATAAGTGCATTTCAACCATGAGGGTACAAAACCCAGAACAACAGGAATCAAGGAAATACAATTTCTTCAAGAAAGCCAAACTACAAAGTGCTATCAGTAAGTGCCATTTTAAGTGCTACTAAAGTTCTACTGTTCAAGGTAAAGTCTGAAGAGGTGTGTTTTTAGTTTGCGGCGGAAGATGTACAGAGTTTCCGCTGTCCTGATGTCGGTGGGGAGCTCATTCCACCATTTAGGAACCAGGACAGCAAACATTAATGAAAACAGGGCGTCCAGACTATAATCACAGCGAAGACTGAAGCTGAAGCAATCATCTGGCAGGGCCACACAAAACCCGACCCCCTCCCTTCGTGGACTTTGTCGATCTTTATCCTGCGTCACTTCGTCCTTTGCTCTCATTGTAATAACTGCATCCACTACAGGTCGCAATAAATATAGAGTCCTTCCACAGACGACCTATACAGCTATAACATTTATCGGGGAGGGCGGTCTGATGTCCCCCGCTACCTTACATTTATACACTTACGGTACATGCACATTGTTTTTACCTCTTATGTTGATCAAAATATATATTATATTATATATTATGTTTTGTAAAAACATGTCTCCATCGCTCATGAAAATCCAAGGCACGTTAACTGCATTGTGAGTTACAGTAGAACTTCACCAACTGCATGAGAAAAGTTTACTTACCGATCAGAACCAGGATGTTATGTTTTATTCCTGCTGAGTAGATGGGAGTGTGTAAATTGCTTCAAGAACTGCTGCGGTGTTAGCAGCCAGTTCACAAGATAATTATTACCGACAGCATGGGATTTGTGCTTGGAGAATCGCAATATGGAGAGCAGACACACACAAAAAGCCCATGTGCATACAACCACACTTCGACGGCAAACACACGTGCATCTTTGATTCAGGAATCATATTCTCTGAATTTTAATAAAAAAGCCTCACCTTAAACAAATATGTCTAAATCAATGGAGGCAGTTTTCTCTCACTCCGTCATCCTCTTTCTCTCTCTGGCCTCATTTTTTCACACACAAACATTGGCATGCACGTGACCCCGACACATGTAAGCAGACACAACACACACACACAACACACACACACACACACACACACGCACGCACGCACGCACGCACGCACGCACGCACGCACACACACACACACACACACACACACACACACACACACACACACACACACACACACACACACACACACACTTAGAGCAAGTGTAGGCTGCAGGAGAGGGAAAGCAGAATCCATTTTCTCGACATAATTTTGTCTGACAGGACTGACAGATACTGTTTTATGACTGAATGGGTTTCTCCACGCTATTAGGAACTCATTCTCCCATAATGCAACTTACCACAACGATAACTCTAAGAAGGTGCTTGGTGTAAGAGCCCTGACCCTTGTTTTTCTCTATTCTTTGATCATTCTCTCTCACTTCAACCGAGGCATGTTCTGGCTGATTATAGCCCTGCAGTGTGTGTGTGTGTGTGTGTGTGTGTGTGTAGGTCAAACACAGAATGACAGAAAAAGTGAAAAAGAGAGGCGTACACAGTACAAAGATCAAGACCTTTAAAAAAATACAGAAAGATGGAAGAGGAAAATAGAAAGAACGATGAAGGAGGGCATATTTGAGATGATAAGAGACAAAACAAAACAAGGGATTTGCAGGAAAGATGCAGAGAAACAGCTCTCCGGGGTCAGAGTGTCATCTCATCACTAAGTGGCTCTAAATCTGTTGCCGGCTGATGATGTGCTAGGACTGCCACCGCGGCTTGTTACAATGCAGTAATCCCACAGGCCCTACCATCGTAACCTCCCACCAGCCTCGCTGTCATACCACACACACACACACACACACGCACACGCACACGCACACGTGCACATGCTTTCTATGGTTTGCTTTATGCGTGTAATATCTGGTATTACATCCGGGCCGCTCAACCAGTCGATAGAGAGAATCCTCCCTCCTCTCCGGGCATTAATTTATAACCGCTCTTTCTTTAATTAGAGAGAGAAGGAGAGACGGGGAGGAAGAGGAGAGCAGCAGGACAGGAAATTGGAGGAGTTGCTGAAGTCAGCTTCTTCGTTCCCTCCTCCTCCTCCTCCTTCCCTTCCTCCTCTTGTCTCGTTTTGTCAACCGTCTTCTGAGTGGAACATTTATCTCTTCTGAGTTTATTGAATCATCTAACCAACTCAAGGCCACTTCTCAAAAGCTTCTATTCATGAGTGAATGGGTAAAAAAGGCAACAACAAAAAAGAAGGAAAACGCACACATACAGGAAACTGAGGTTTTAGTTTCTTACAGATACCACAAACGCTTTGTTTCTGAGACACAAGTCTTATCTGAATAACGACGCAAGGATCCCCCATCATTTTGACATTTCTAATCCCATTTCCTCCCATCCCCACTCCTTCTATAGACACACACACACACACACACACACACACACACACACACACACACACACACACACACACACACACACACACACACACACACACACACACACACACACACACACACACACACGTGCGCAGATACATGCACTCACTCGCTTGTGAAATGCAAAACAGCTTGGCTAAGACAGATAGACAAATGCGGCCGATCCCTAGAGAGTGAAGGTGACACACAAGAAAGTGCACACATGCCACCTCAGCGCATCGTCCTGCTTCCCCCCTGCTCGACACAAATGCCTGCACACACAGACATACACAGGCGCGCAGTTCGAGGCATGTAGCCGACAGCAGAGTGAGCTGTTGACAGTGTTGCCGACTAAGAGCAGGGAAGAGACTCTAATCCCTGTCAGAGGATAGAAAACCACTCAAAGCAAAACAATTAAAATGCTAATTTCACTTCCTCCTCTGTGCCCGCTTGTTAATGACTTAGCCAACCATGCAAGCTCGGCAACAACATGTGTGTGAGGGTGTGCGTTGGTGTGGGTAACAACCACCGTCTCGTGACGCCCGGGTCAAAGAGGTGACAGATTAGCATTGCTGTTTGCTTTAGAAAAAAAAAAAAAAAGAAAAAAAAAAGATTTTACTCGTATGTATAAAACAAGTAAAATAAATTGAACTTAAAAATGTTCCATTTGTTGCTGATTGATAAACCCATTGTTGAATTTTCACATTTATGTCCATGAATATATGTGCAGTTGATTGTGTGTTTATGTGTGCTGCAATATCAGCCCCTCCCCTCCACAGTGCAGCTCTATGTGAAGGTAGCGGACAAGAAGAAGAAGAGGATGAAGAAGAAAGGAAAGAAAGACTTCTGAAATGGAGGGAAAGAGCGGCAGCAAGCTTTTGCCATTTTCTGCCTCCTGTATTATTAATAATTAAAAGTCAAGCAAAAGCCCCGGTGCCTGTTGCTGTTTCTCCCCCCTTCTCTCTGCCTCTCCTGTCTGACACAAACATGCATTAACACTTTATGCGCGCGCACACACTCACACACACACACACACACACACACATGCTCACATACATACATTTAAAGACAGATGTGGGGGGGGGGGGGCTTAAAGAGCATCCATAGGGGACTCTGTGACATCACAGCTCGGAAAAACTTTCTGAATTATTAACAACATCGTAGCGCTATCATACTGTCACAATCCCCCTCTCTTTCTCATACTGTATGGTTGCATTCATAGCAATATCTCTGTGTGCATTTAGTCACGCATCCCTGTACGCCATGCTTTTAATCTCTTATTCTGTACCTACAGTCATACCAGCATTTATTATGAGCAACATACAGTATAAGATGGTTGTGTGTTTCTGCTAAATAATAGTACAGATCGAATAATATTTCAAACACACGCACACACACAAAAAACTTCTTCATTTCTAATCCCATCCAAGTCGTATGTGCCTTGTGTTATTAGGAAGCAGAATACAGCAATTAGGAAATTGGAATTGGAAATTTGTCTTGCCATGTTATGATCACTGAATGGGAAATATCATTTTTACACCTTCAACAGATGAGCTCACTGGTAAATGTGAAGTCATGGGTCTAAACTTAAGAACAGCCAGCCTATTAAGGCATCCATGACTCCCAAGCTGCTCACTAATAGTAAAACACTTCAAGGAATCTATCTCCCGTACTATTTAAGTGTACCCAGCACCTTATCCATCATCTCACCCTTTGTATTCTCCCCTCCGTCCCGCCAGATGGGGAAACTGGACAACCGCAGCCTGACACTGAAATACCCAGTGTGGCCGCGTTTCAACTCCTTCGGTGACGCCGAGCTCGACGACAACCACCTGTCCATCGTCACTTTGGAGGAGAAGCCTTTTGTCATCGTGGAGGACGTGGAGAGACTCACCGGTACCTGCATGAGGAACTCGGTGCCCTGTAGGAAGCATATCAAAGAGTAAGTCGGATGTCTATCTATTTCCTGCAGTAGCTAGTTAGATAGCTACAACAGTGCTGTTACTGTCACTGCAAAATATCTGATGTTTCTGCTTGTAATCGTGCAAACGTGTAACTCAGGGCCTGATGTTGATCAAGTGACAAAAACTTGGAATACTTATCCATGAAGGTTATAGCTTCTTTCTGCTTTATGCACATCATGATGCTGCACAGCATTTGCATGCCACAGGAGCAGTCACTAAACCTTCCGATCAGCCCTCATATGAAAAAGGGGAGTAAACGTTCCATAAAATCAACTTTCCTTTTCTATCTGTGATAATCAGTAGGTGATAAAAATGTCATCATCTATTTTCTGTGTCCTTTCCCTCATGAGCATGGAAAGAGGTGCAGCGTGTGATCTGTCCAACAGCTTCTCTCCTCCCCCGTGAAAATGGAGACACTGCTGAACTCAGCAATTTACTTCTTTCCTTACCAATTTTCTCTCTAACGCCCATATACCTCCAGCCTTTTGCTATATTATATTCCTGAAGTACACACACACACATGCAGTGTGTGTGTGTGTGTGTGTGTGTGTGTGTGTGTGTGTGTGTGTGTGTGTGTGTGTGTGTGTGTGTGTGTGTGTGTGTGTGTGTCTGAGGGGCTTGAGTGCTGCTGAATCAAAGCATGTAATTGGTTTTGTAGATAATTTAATCATATTTCTTTCCAATGTAACACACATTCATGGACACACTCAGAGTAAGATTGGCATGTCTTACTGTCACTCTTTGTCTGCATACATGTATATAACTACCACACACACACACACACACACACACACACACACACACACACACACACACACACACACACACACACACACACACACACACACACACACACACACACACACACGGAGCTGATTAAGCAGTAACAGCATCTCAGGGCTGACAACGATTTTCATCCAGACTCAGTGTGAAGTAGGGCGGAGGATAAAGCATCTCCAAGGAGGAGCACAAACACACATTCACAAGCTCATATACATTCTCCGTTGCCACATGTCCACTCACTCACAGGCCAATGCGTTCGGCTGCGTTTCCTCCCTCCCACAGCGCGATTCCCACTCAAGCATCCGTGGCGTCCATTTGGAGAAGGAGGGATAGATGGAGGGAGTGAAAGAGGCAGAGAGGGAGAAGTGGTGGAAGGGTTGGATCGGGGTTGGAGGAGTATCCATGCATGCAGAACCAGAAACTCACTCATCCAGGCTCGGGCCCGAGAACAAGCCACACTCACACGAAGCGCACACAAACGCACACAGACCCACACTGCCCTCTCTGGAGACCCCTCGGGCCCTGTAGTGTTTCTATATCAAGTTGGCCTGGCAACTTCACAAACAGCCCGCCGTAATATCACATGCTCTCGCTGCCTGAACTGTACGACGGCCTGTCTAAAGGGGTACGCTGTGTTCATGAATGCAGCTAAAGTTCTGGCCTATATGATTGCTCTGACTGCCCCCCACCCCCCACCCCCTGCCCCACGCCAGCTGAACCTGACACAAACTTGACTTAGTCGTCCTTGTTTCTGTTATTGCCGTCCGCCCTCTGACCAGCATTTTTATTTTGTAGGTACATTACAGGAACATTTTTATTATCTTTTCAACATCACAAAAATATATATACAGTGTATTATGTTTTATATAAGCAGACAGACAGACAGACAGACAGACAGACAGACAGACAGTACAGTGGTGTGAACTTGTTTAATGCAACTAAACTACTGATGTTTCCTTTATTCTGTGGAGAGAAGTTGTGATTTGGACTAATGCATGTTGTTCCAGTTAAAGCTCACACTTACTGCCCTCTTGTCCATCCCTGTTTTCTCTGTGTTCTGTTGTGCTACATTAAAATACATGAGCTAGATAAACAGAAATGTAGAATTGTATTGTACAAAACTATAAATATTGTTCCAAAAGCTCGTATTTAAGGTGAGAAAAAGGAGACCACTCCCACATTGCTTCTCTGCGAATGAATTAGTCTGACGTTGTTGTCACATGGTGTGTTTCCAGATGCTTTTAGATGCAATTTACCTTCTTTATTTTTAGAATTAGTTCAGCCACTGCTGTCGATAATCTCTTGTTGTATCTGTAGAAAATCACCCGGGCTTATCGCTCCAAGTTTCATGAAAAGTCATTCACAACTACTGACATATCCGCGCCTGGCTTTTTCAAATAGATCTTTTTATTCTTGTCCAAAACTATCAGACCAAAAAAGGTGAATTCCTTTCCAGTTCAGAGACAGAAAAGAATAATTCCACTTGGGGAGACATTTGGTTGACAGATCGATGGCGACTCGGGAGGACACAGGAGTTTGCACTTGGGGTAAAAACTGGGTTTTTTTCCGGCACCACAGAGTGACTCTGAAGTGACAGAGTTTCATCTCTGAAGGTAACTGCAGAGTCACAGCCGGATGCGTGCGCTTTCATTTTATTTTTTTCCACTTTCTGTCAAGTTTGTGTCCAGGTTGTTGTTAAACTAAAGGACGAGGTTATCGTCTTCTAATTAGCACACATCTAAAAGTTAAATGAGAGTCCCAGGTGGCTGAAAGTTGACGTGTGCTTTTGTGTGTGTGTGTGTGTGTGTGTGTGTGTGTGTGTGTGTGTGTGTGTGTGTGTGTGTGTGTGTGTGTGTGTGTGTGTGTGTGTGTGTGTGTGTGTGTGTGTGTGTGTGTGTGTGTGTGTGAACACTCTCCTGCTATAAAATTCATACACACAGATGGTACAAGGCTTGCAGATGCAGTGACGTCAAAAGCTCCTTCTCCAGAAAGACAAAAGGAGAGAAGGAGACTATTTTTCAGGTCTTCAGTCACTCTTGAATAAAACGACCTGAACTTTAAGGTGAAAAAGTTGGATGGAAAGAGAAGCAAACAGTGTTGTCTTCGTTTTTAACTCATACGAGGTTTGGAAAGGGGGATATAAAAGTGGATTTACGTGTTCAGTCCTTTATCATGCAAACAGCTGGTACTGAGCCTATTAGGTGTTCTTTACTCTTTCCTTCATTTTCTGTCACACACTACATCAGAGCAGCCCAATTTGGGGCCCGCGGGCCAAGTATGTCCCAAACCTTCTTTGTTTTTGTCCACCACGGCATTTAACAAGCTTGTGCTTATTCTCCTTATTCGTAAGTGCTATAAATCCTAACCAGAATGACTAGAACTGTACATTTAGTGCAGCTAAAAAGTACATAATATATAGTTTACTGCGATGTACAGCATGGTGCTGTTAAGCTTCCCGATCAAATGACATTGGTCTACGTCTTATCTACAAAGAATGATGGTATTGTCTCTGTCTCCTGTTGATGCTCATCTGCTGTTAGTGTGTTCCACGTCATTGACTTCCAGTCAAGAGGAGAGATCAAAGCTGTACCACAATGACACGAGAAAATTTACCAAAATTTCACCGAAATGTTATTTTAAATTTAGAATCTTGGTTTTGTGTAAAATATACTGCACTTTAATGTAATTGTACGCAACATAAAAATGTTTTTTTGTCCTGTGGTCCTCCATCCAGATCAGTTTTTGGCCCTTCATTGGAAAGAATTTGGGCACCTCTCAGGGTTCCCACAGGTTAGGGAATATCAGGGAATATTAGGAGATTTTTAAAAACTCTTTTCTAGACAGGGAGAGTCAGGAAATTTGATAATTGTTTGGGCCAAGTCATGAAATATCAGGCAATTTTGTTTGCATGTTTAAATTTTAGTTTCCATTCTTTGCTTTTGCAACTGGTATTTAGACATGTATTTAATTTATTCAATATTGGCACCAACAGAGGGGCATGTTACTGCCCAATTTTACAGAGATGTTGCATTTTTTTTGTCTGCTCAGTACAACGGCAGCCTGTTTTTGTAATCATTGTAGGTTTTGGAATTTCAGCTTTTTGGTCCCTCCTAGAGTGGCAACCCTGAAGTCTGCACGAAACCAAAGACAAAGATCGTAGCCATTGCTGTTCAAATTTGTCATCTAATGATATGTGTGTTTTTGTGTGTTTGCAGCAACTCAACAGAGGCTGGCGGGACATATATCAAGAAGTGCTGCAAAGGTTTCTGCATCGACATTCTGAAAAAGATCGCCAAGTATGTCAAGTTCACCTATGACCTGTACCTGGTAACCAATGGCAAGCATGGCAAGAAGATCAACAATGTCTGGAATGGGATGGTGGGAGAGGTGAGAGGACGCTGTTGGTGCATGTGTGAGTGTGTGTGATGAGTCAGCTGACTCTGAACCAGCAATTAGTTAATAAAGACAACCCCCACCTCCCCCACGAGTCAGATAGCAGGTCGATATGGCACCCAAATGTCACAGGCCGACCATGATGCATTCTGTAGGTGATGGTCGTCAGTTAAAACGCTACTTCTAAATGAATGCAGAGCTTTTCATCTAAAATAACTGTAATTACAAAACAAATCACAAGTCAGCAATTTAAAATTAGTTTATTTTGTTATTTTTTTTCATTTAAAAATACATTGACTCTTCAATACGTTTATGCCAACTATAAAGACAGAAAAATAAGAGGATACATACTGCAGCCTGTTAGTATATAGAACAGGACGCATGAGTTGTATTGATCGATCTTGAAATAATTAATATAAGTCGAGCTAAGAAGAAATTAGAGAAGTTTTTGCCACAGAACATTCCATGTGTTCCAAAAGAAGCTTAGGTGTTGACTTTGCAAAATGTTCAGAGGCTGAAAAAAAAAAAAGTTTTTTATCAGCTGCGAGGCTTTTGGCACCAAATGTAAATGCTCTCAAAATCTTAGCTACTCCTGCAGAGAACTCCTTTGCATATCTTTAATTACCAGCTTACCAGTCCCAGAGTTCGTTTGAAGACTGTAAACTTTATAGCTGTCTGTATTATTTTATGGCAGACTTCATTCACTGAGTTGAAGTTCATCTGGCATTCATCCTATTAGGCACGGACTCCCCGCTTGTCTATTGATGATAATATGAATTAAGATTCAGTCTGAGATGAAAAACTTTTTGCAGTCAGCAAAATGGATATTCTTGTGCAGATATTTGCAGATATTTCGGTTTTTAGTGTTTTACAGTTTCATCGTGAAAGATAATAATTTGAGACTATATATACTAATATCTTATTATCATTGATTCTCTTGTAGTTCTAACCTGTAGGGTTCAGTTCCAGTTTACTTCCTGTAAGCATGCATGGTGTATCAAGTAATTAAGAAGCGAACTGGGATTTGAAAATGTTTGATTTTGATTATATTGATTGTTTGAATGCCTTTCACATGTAAAAAAAAAAACAACAATGACTGCCACAAAAATCAATTAATATAACTTAACTTTTCTTCTTTTTTTTCTCTGTCCATGCTCCATTTTCTTCCTTCTCGTCTCTTCCCTCCTCCCAAAAAGGTGGTCTATAAGAAAGCCGTCATGGCCGTCGGATCTCTGACGATCAATGAGGAGCGTTCTGAGGTCATCGATTTCTCCGTCCCGTTCGTGGAAACTGGGATCAGCGTCATGGTCTCCCGTAGCAATGGAACTGTCTCCCCGTCAGCCTTCCTCGGTAACTGTCACCAAGTAACTGTTGCTGTGTTGTCGCGCTCAGGAGACAATAGGAAGATATTCTGTCCTGTTTGCTGTTTCAGTTTTTGTGAGTGGAGAACAGTATTGGTTTTGGGTGTGTGTGTGTTCCCTGAGATACAGAGCTGACAACATAATTCAGTTGTGTTACACAGCTGTCAATACTTGCTCTTTCATCTGAGGGATTTAGCTCAGCTCCTGCTTTCTGCCACAATGACTCTCACTTACCTGAGAGGGACTTAACCGCAGGATTTTAACCTGAGAGACCATGGAGATCCCTGTGTTGGCTGCTCAGTCACGTTCATTTGATGCCGAGTGACAGCATCAACAGCCAAGTTCCTGCACACAGTATATATTACACGCACAGGCATACTCGCAAACCCCCTGCAAGTTATACCACAAAACTGATAAAAGAAACACAAGCACACGCCAGCATTCGTAGCCACAAAGACACACATGCAGGTGCACACTCTGACATGTATGCAGCATGCAGTTAGTGCTGCGAAAGTGGCAATTATAAGGGCTTAGCAGGAAAACCCCGTAATAGCTCCTTGCCAGCTCACACACACACACACACACACACACACACACACACACACACACACACACACACACACACACACACACACACACACACACACACACACACACACACACACACACACACACACACACACACACACACACACACACACCTCTCACTTGCACATACACACAGTGCGAGGCCCTGTGCCAGCAGTGCTCTCCCATACATTAGAGCAGAGTTTAATCTCTGCAGTAGTGTTGTGAGCTCAGAGGGATGACAGGACTGCTGACATCAGGGCTTCCTATACTGTACCCCTCCTTACACAGTCAAACAGGAGGTGTGCCTTGTGTTTATGCAAGTGTGTGTGTGCATAGGGGCTCTGAACCTAAATTAGACAGTTTACTATGCATGGACTTCTTTCATTTGTGCGTGTGTGCATACATATATGGGATTGATTTAATCCCATATATCATCGAAAGAGAGTGAAGAAGTATCAGCAAAAGTGATGTGTTAGATATAAAAAAATGAACCGTGTGTTAATACTTAACTTCGGTCCTCTTCATTTTCTCTCTCTTTCTCAGAGCCATTCAGCGCATCAGTGTGGGTGATGATGTTTGTGATGCTCCTACTGGTGACTGCAATGGCTGTCTTCATGTTTGAGTACATCAGTCCTCTTGGCTTTAACAGGAACCTGGCACAGGGAAAAGGTGAGAACAGACATGAGCCGCACACATGCAGCACAGGCCATCTGCTTTACTTTATGAATGTTTACTTTTTCAGCAAGTGGGTTCTGAAATATTTCTGATTAGTTACGGTGAAAAAAACTAACGTCTGCTAATATTATTGCATCTTTTTCATCAGTATCTTATTTAATTTCCTCTCTCTATATCTCCCTCCTCTGTTGTCTCTCTCAGACCCCCATGGTCCTTCCTTCACCATGGGCAAGGCCGTGTGGCTGCTGTGGGGTCTGGTCTTCAACAACTCTGTGCCAGTTCAAAACCCCAAAGGAACGACTAGTAAGTTCATAGTGTCGGTGTGGGCCTTCTTTGCTGTCATCTTCTTGGCCTCCTACACTGCCAACCTGGCCGCCTTCATGATTCAGGAGGAGTTTGTTGACCAAGTCACTGGGCTCTCAGACAACAAGGTAATTAATATCAGTTGGTTTCTCATTGGTAAGTTCGCTGTGTAAGTTGTAGCCTACTCAAAAGTGATGGGAATGTTATTTGTTGGCATAACAAAATCCAAAGAGTTTAGATATCTATCATAAGGTGATGCAGACGTATGCAGCTTAATACGTGTTTTTGCTGCAATGGTTTTCTTTCCACCATTTTGGGCTCCTCTTATATAGCACATCTTTACAGTCAGTCTCAATGTAGTTTACAATTTAACACCTATTTATACACCAATACCAGTTTATCTGCCAATACAGGTGCTTTCCTGCCATCAGTTCATTGTTTTGCTCAAGGACACTTTGGACACCCAAAGACCCAAGAATTTAACCGCCAAACTTATGACTAGTGGGCAACCTGCTCTACCATCTGAACTATTGCTGCCCCTACTGTCCTACTTTTAAAGCTCTATTCACCGTGAAGTTACATGATGGAGAAATATGTAAACCTTTATGTGTTCCTCAAAGGTTCAGACAAACTCCTTTTTTTAGTCATAAATGTAACTTGTTTTGCGAACTTAATAGTTAGAGGTAACAAAGTGGAGCCTAGGTACAGCACAAACGCAGGTCTAAGTTCTGGTTGCTGGGAGCACATATCGGTGTGCCGACCTGTTTTAGTAATTTCGTGTTGCAAGCACATCTGTGGCGCAGAGTAGCAAAATGGTGAAGTAGAAAGAATAGATAATTAGAAGGTGTGTCACAGCCAACTGCAATCAGGGCCAATCAAAGCAGCCCCTCTCATTCACTTTGAAACTGCTGTGGCGCAGCATATTGTCAGTTTTGTAATGGCTGAAGAAGGAGCAGACTGGCACCGCCAGCCAAACTTTACGCAGAAAGAAACTGACATATGTGTATGGGAGGCTCAGGCTAAAAAATACCATATTTATGCTGCTACAAGTTGGCCTCCCCGGGCTGATGATGTTAAATTGGCTTGGGAAGAGGTTACTAATAATATAAATCAGAGTCAGCTTTATTGGCCAGGTATTTTTACACACAAGGAATTTGACTCCGGTTGTAACTTGCTCTCTCAATTACAAACACAAAAACAGACATAAATAGACATATACAACATAAAAGGATATTTACACGTTTAAAACATGTATACATATATATACATCTAAACAATGGCACAGTTGCAGTTAGTACGTAGAGGGTTTGGGGAACATCCAGGTTGGCATATCAAGTGATGCATTGTCATTATCATGATAATGTGTATAATTTAACTCAAAACTTTATTTGGCATATCATCGTGAATTGAATGTCAAAGTGGACAAAGTACACTCATTCAATACAGTGAAATCAGTGAGTATGAGTAAATGACACACACTTACAGCTCATGATGCAATTCATTTATTACCAACAATAATGAAGAGCAATGTGCTCAAAACATCACTGATGTTGAGGTAATAAATAAACTGCATCAGGAGGTCTGACTGTGCCAAATTATTTTGAAATCATTAATCAAATGCCAAAGCTGCCGTACGAAAAGTGCCCGAATTTTTTTGTGCATAAATAATGCAGTATCATACTCCGTGACCTTGCATGGGTGGCTAGATTAATAAACCAGATTATTTGGTGAAAAGGCTGTTAAATAGTTTCTCCTTTAGGTGTAATTTAATTGCAATCGATTTGTAGCTAACCCAAGTTGCCTTATATATTATACTTCTAAGATCAGCGAGTTTATCATGATTTGCGACAACTGCCTGATTTAAATCCAACTGAACAGACCACATTTTTTTATGATTAACTGAATCTGAAGGTTGCGTTTAAAAAAATATTGTTTTAATCATTTGTTTGGTGGGTTTAAATAACTTGGACATCCAATAAACCTGTCTATTGGATTTTGGATAGGTCCTATCTCTTCCCCATTAAAATAGCCCTGTGCCGGCTTTGCACTGCATGAACGCGTCTTCCAATACTCTGGACATACACGTCGAAAAAAGACGCTTGTGTCGTATCAAACTGCAAATACACCTCAGTCTGCGCTTAGCCCAGCTTTGCGCTGGTACAAAATCAGGGTTGTACCTGTTTAGTCGCCATTTTGGAGACCCAATAGTACAGAGAAGCATTTTCTGCAACATTAGTAACAAGTGTAAATCCATTATGTATTTACTATTTAATAGAGAAGCTATCAAATTGAAATAGTGTTCTAGTGCTGCAATATGATTTTTTAAAAGTGCTAAGAAAAAAAAGATGAACTTAAAATACGTACATTACAACATCAGGTGTTGAGCAAAGTAGAAAAAAATGCAGTATGAGGAAGATAATGAAACATACAAGGAAAAGGTCAAGCCAAATGTCGAGAGATAGAAAAGAATAGCAAGACAAAAGGGTAGGGAGTTCCTGAGGACAGAGATACAGATGTATGGGGTGATACTACCAAGGAGAGTCTGATGTAGAACATTTTGACAACATACAGAAGGAGAGAGGGAGGGAGGGATGGAAGACAGGGTACATTAACTGGCAGGAGGGCAACTCAGGACTAGCGAAAGGCCAAGACACACAAGATGGTACAAGACAACAAGCGGACAGATATGGGCCAGGTTGACGGCTGAGGTAGGGAAAGGAATGGCATGAGGAGGGGAGAAAGTAAAAGATCTGGAAAGACAGGGAGGGTCAGGGAAAAAAGGAACCGGACAAAAAGGGTAAATGGCCGTTCAGACAGATATGCTGAGAGAGGTTGGACATGGAGCCAACTGTGACCAACAAAAGGACAAGGAGTACTGCCCCATGAATATTGCATATGTTTAAGCCAGCAACACGGTGAATTGCTACCCCTTTCAAATGCCCTTCTATTTTCCTGCGCTGTGTGTGAATGGTTGGAAAGTTAATCGTTGTGTTAACACATTTGCTCTCAATTAGTTTCACCAGAGACTGATGAGGCTACCGCGCAATATAATGTACGATTAACTTTCCAACCATTCACACACAGCGCAGGACAATAGGAGGGTTATTGGGCATTTGAATGGGCCAACAATTCACAGTGTTGCTGGCTTAATGACGGGTCAAACATGTATGTTGCACAACAGCCTCAACTCACAGTTTTGAAATATGTCAACAGTTCGTGTCTTGGATCTCTATGCTGTTCTTTTCTGTCTCTGCTCTCCCCTCACCCCAACCTTCCTGTTAAAAGGATGTTTTTCTTTTCCACTGCTGAAGGTTCTTCTCCCTTAATGGGGAGGGTTTTTTTCCTGCCTAGCTGCTGACGTGGGAATTGTTGAATTGTTGGGTTCCTCTGTATAATGTTGTAAAGTTCTGATCTTAGGATTTTACTGTATTAAGTGCCCTGAAATAACCTGTGTTGTGGGAATCACCAACCCTGCGATTAATGGGCGACCAGTTGTACAAGCTGAGCTACAAACACACCAACACCCAATTTCTTTCAATTGCTGACAAAATCGTTGACGTGGGTGGCAATTCAGAAGTCCTGAATCAAGCTCAGCAGACAGTTACAACAACATAGGTAATAAACAAAATGTGTGGCCCATCAGCAGAAATACGAAAGAGCTTTATGTGCTACCTGTGGGGAAGTACAATAAAACAAAATGTGGTTCTCCTAAAATGATAAATAAAGTGCATGGGACAATTAGAGAAAAATACTATTGTTACATTGCTTTTACCTTTCATATCTTCCTGTCAACTGAAGTTCTGAAATTGATAGCTTCCATATAAAATTGCCAAAGTTATATTTGTTCATCCATTTCAGCCAATGGTTACAGGAATGACTGTTTTTTAATCATTTAAAATTGAAGAGGGTGTAGTGAATGTTTACTCGGCTGCTGAGCCTGTCTTCCAGGCACGCTGGCTCATCCACAAGTGGACAGCAGTCAGTTAACAGGTCGGTGGTGTTTTGGGTCATACAGCCACCAGGGATTTGTCTTCACATCTCTGGCTTATTTGTCTCCGCTTTCTCATGCTTTTCTGGTTTCTCAACAACTTGATAATAGAGCATGTTTTTTTTGTTTTCCATTGGCTTTAAGAATTAAAATTTCAGCTAACAAGTGCTGTACTGGAATTGCAGTTAGATTACTGTAACAACATAATAACAGCAATAACCAGGTTTTTTGCACTTCCCAAATACATCCATTTACAAGAGACCTGAAACAGGTCTTATGTACAAACAAAATTCATGGGTTTTGTAGGTCCAGTGACACAAATAGAGGTTTTTGAGGGGCTGATTTTATTTCTTGTGTGACTTTATAGGTAAGTTTTAAGTGGTAAATACACCTGCAGTGGTGTGATTGATGCACCTCCTGTAGTGCTCCTGTGGCAGCCCTTCAGAGCAGGCACATTATATCTGAAGGCATTCAAACATGCTGAAAAATGCATTGTTGTCATATGACTTGGACCAAGGATTGCTTTTAAAGAGTAGCTCTTCAACTGTTTTCAGTTTGAGAGAACAGCTTCAAAATTGTTGAAGACACAAAGACAAATCCAATTTAAACAACTCATAGGCGAGGGGAAGCTAATTGACAAGTCAAACTATATCTGACACTATGACTGTACTGCTTAATACCAAATAAAAGCAAAAAAACCACAAACAAGGATCTTTGGAACCCCAGCTTCAAGAGACATACATGGTATGTAGATTTAGAGTCTCCAGAGCCCAGCTCACACACAGATGCATACACACATAACATGAACAAATAGTGAGACACAGAGAATCAACTGAACTTGCATAATAAGGAAATCGAGTGGGTAGCGAGAACAGAACAAATGAGGCCTGGGAAAGAGCCACAGGCAAAATGAGAGAGGCTAAAGGAGTAGACTGCACAGTTAGAGATGAGGCTAGATGAGGTGAGGTAAGTAATATGGATCCCTCAAAGGTTTGAAAGTGATATTTCATTCTGATATCCACTATTGTCATATCAATCAATCAAACTTTGTTTATATACTCCTTTCATACAGGTTTGTGCAGTTCAAAGTGCTTCACAGACGATTGACAGCCCGATAACAGGACAGACAAGTGGAGACTCTTGAAAACAACATGAACAGAGAAAAACAATGTTAAAACAGTTTGAGGCCAATGCACACAAGAAAATAGGTGATACAAATATAACAAAATAGATATAAAAGCTGAAATAACAGCAAGAGTAGTAAAATCAAGTGAAATAAAACTAGATGAAAAAACAAGATAAAATAAAGACAAAACAAGAATAAGAATGAAGACACTAAAATGCAATAAAAAAGATTCAAAGCTAAGATATTAATACAAAAAAAAATAAAATAGGGTTAAATAAGAGTGAGGATAAAATAATAAATAAAGTAGATAAGAGGAATAAAATATGTAAGAATAATGAATAGAAAAATAGAATACAATTTTGAAATGTGAATGGAATAAGTGAAAAGAAAAATGCATACAAACCATTGTAATCTAAGGCCAGGCTGAAGAGGTATGTGTTAAGTTTACGTTTCGAGGTTTCAATACTTCAAGCTGCTCTCAGATCTTCTGGTCGACTGTTCCAGTGGCTCCGACCAGCTAAAAGCTGACTCACCAAAGGTTTTGTCCTCCACTTTGGTACAACTAAAAGACTGGTGCCAGAGGACCTGAGAGGTTGTACAGGTTCATACACTGTCAACATTAAGAGGTATATGCTGGTGCAAGACTGTGAAGTGCTTTAAAATAAAGAAAAATACATTTAAAATCAATATAGAAACTGACAGGCAACCGATGTAAGGACTTTAAGACGGGTGTAATATGTTCTATACTTCTGGTTCTGGTCAGCACTCGGGCTGCATAGTTCTGAACTTAACTTTTTGGGGAATATCAGATCGGAGAGTATTACAGCAGTCCAGCCTGCTCTTGCATCAGTCTCTCAGAGTCACTGAGAGTGAAATAGTCACACTGTAGACTTGAGACACTTTATTTTTCAGGTGATAAAAAACGATTTCGAGAAAAAAAAAACCCCTCATGCGCTTTAAAGTTCAGCCACAACCACACCAAGGTTTCTTGCTTGGTGGTTTGGAGGGTGTCCTATGGAAGTTAATTTTTCCACTAGTTTCTTTCTCTGAGCTTTAGAACTTATGACTAGAATTTTAGTTGTATCGTAGTTGAGCTGGAGGAAATGTTGTGACATCCAGGCGTTAATATCTAAAATACATTTTCAAAGAAAATTGGACCTGTATCATCAGGCGAAGCTGCAACATAAAACTGTGTCATCCGCATACCTATAGAAAGAGGTGTCACTGGTTATCTTGTATAAAAAATAAGTGGCCCTAAAATAAATTAATTTGGAGGTTTTGAAAAAGTTATCAATTTCAACAGAGATTGTTCTGCCAGAAGGAAAGAAGGAAACCCCGTGAATTACATTTCATTTAGCTGACGCCATTATCCAAAGCGACTTACAATAAGTGCATTTCAACCATGAGGGTACAAACCCAGAACAACAAGAATCAAGAAAATACAATTTTCTTCAAGAAAGCCAAACTACAAAGTGCTAAAAGTAAGTGCCATTTTAAGCGCTACTAAAGTTCTCCTATTCAAGGTAAAGTCGGAAGAGGTGTGTTTTTAGTTTGCGGCTGTTAAAAACAGTACCTGACAGTCCAAAGTGATTTATCAGTTTATTTTAAAGAATTGTGTAACTAACTGTAACAAAAGCAGTGTTTAGACCAAGTAGTACCAACAATGAGGAGACCTTTTGGCATCTAAATGTTTTCTGGTGTCATTTACTATCTTAACTAGGGCTGCTCACCTGTAGCCACTGGATATTCTTTGTATTATTTATACAGTACATTTGAAGGCCCCTATAGATGTTTAAAACAAAAAAAAACTAAAGCACTAAAAGTCACAGAAGAAGAAACAGAATCTCAATCTGCATTTTGCAATTTTGTGAGAGTGGCCTGCTGTTGGTCACTCAGTGAGTACCCTTATCTCCACCTGGTTGGGGCACCGACCCTCTCCTGCCTCTTCTCTTTCATTCCCTCATCATCTCCACATTGAGCTTTCATTAGCAGCAGCTGGCGCGCTTCTTAAAAAGCCCTTCACTGGTAATTATCCAGCAAGAACAGAAGAGCGCTCTCCCGATCTGCATTTGCCCAGTCGGCCCCGTAGATACGAAACAGCGACGCCCCCGTATGCCATACTTACCCTCCTCTGACCTTAAAGCTCCTGCTCAACCTTAATAGAGGCACAAAGGAGGGAAAGATGAGGGAAGAGAGTGAAACAATAGCAAGGACTGTGTGAGGAGAGTGCGTTTCCTGAGGGGCTAGTGCTTGTCACGCTGACACACGCACTGCCACTGTGACATCACCGCTAACGTATGCGTGCACACACACACACACACACACACACATGCACAGTGGAGTTTGACTTGTCAACGCGTCCTCACCCTGACCTGATTATACAATCGAGATGCGCGTGTACGCAGGCAGATCCAATATGTATAAGCATGGCGAAATATTCATGTAGACACATTTATGATGTAAGTAGTTCACGTAAACAGCGCAGACTCTGGCAAGCAAACAAACAAACAAACAAACAGATGAGTTTCATGGCTGATCAACAGACAGAACAGAACAGCTGTGCTAATGATATGTTAGTACAATCATTAATGTGCTGTCGATACGCTGAGTCAGTGCTGTGTTTGTATGAAGATGTAACAGCAAAGCAAAACAGACGTAGATATTTAATATGTAACGCAGTAGAACTGTTTCGATAATATGGAGTGAAATCACTCCTTCGTGCCACACACACACACACACACACACACAAACGCACGCACACACCATGTGCTCAGAATAGATATCATAATACACACTTGTAATTGATAGGATTTGTGGGTTTCTGGCGCTGAGTAAGGCTTGTTACCACAGCGACAAGATCACTGCTGCAAACGTCTTGACCTGTACGCTGATACACTGACTAGATTATACCTGAGAGGAGGAAAGGGGAAGAGGGGCGATAAATGATGGCAGAATTTAACAAAGGAAAAGAAAATCAGTTCGGGGAAGAGAAGTAAGAGAGGGAGACTGTGTAACAAAGATGTCCTCTTCAAAGGTCTCGTGAAAATCAAGCCTAGATTTTTTTTAAATGGGGAACAAAACCTCAATGAAACCATTAAAGCGCTAAGTGAATCATAGGAAGGCCCATTTCTTCTTTGTGACTGATATCCTTTTAACAGGCGACCACTCACATGCACAGTAAGACACACACACATATTTTGAAATGTGTGTTGTCTCTTGCTCCTTCTTTCTGTGTTGATACTGAACCTTCGCTTTTTCCTGTCCGTCGTTCCGCCACAGTTTCAGAACCCCTACGCGTACTCGCCTCCATTCCGCTTCGGGACCGTCCCGAACGGATCCACGGAGAGGAACATCAGGAAGAACTACCCGGCCATGCACCAGTACATGGTGAAGTACCATCAGACTGGAGTCGTGGATGCACTCGTCAGCCTCAAAACAGGGTAAAGAGACACTGTGCATGTGTCTGGGTGTTTGTGAGTAACACCAATCATTCATGTTTAAAGATTCACCTGTAGCTCAGTGTGTAATTGTACATCTGTGATTGTTCTTTTCGTGTGTGTGTGTGTGTGTGTGTGTGTGTGTGTGTGTGTGTGTGTGTGTGTGTGTGTGTGTGTGTGTGTGTGTGTGTGTGTGTGTGTGTGTGTGTGTGTGTGTGTGTGTGTGTGTGTGTGTGTGAGACAGGTCCTCTGAGGCTGGCAATGAATGGGTTTCCTCATTGAGAACAGCAGGAGCTATTTATAGTACTGGTCTCTATAGTGGGACTGATGGTGTCTTTGTGTGTGTGTGTGTGTGTGTGTGTGTGTGTGTGTGTGTGTGTGTGTGTGTGTGTGTGTGTGTGTGTGTGTGTGTGTGTGTGTGTGTGTGTGTGTGTGTGTGTGTGTGTGTGTGTAAGGGGAATGTGGGGTAGTGTGGTGGGGTTATCACAAAGCTAACCAAGGACAGTCGAGTGGATAAAAAAGTGAAGGTAAAGATGGTGGAAAGAAAAGGAAGGAGTCGAGGAGGGTTGACTCTCATAACACTATCACATGGGGGGAAAGAGGGAAAGGGGGGCAGAGTAGGAGGCCAAGGGCAAAATATCTGATTGGGGTAAATGAAGGAAGGGTGGGGGGCAGGATGAATATGTCGAGAGACTCGGGAAAAGGAAAGTGGTAATGGAATGGAAAAGGAAGGGTAAGGGGAAAAGGAAGAGAGACAGAGAAGGGACAGGGAATACAGATATGGGAGGAGAGAGAGAAAAAAAATGGAAGAGGACATAAGGTTGGTGAGAAGATATTTCTGATTGGTTAATAGCAGTGGAGTGGGATCCAATCAGAGTTCCTCGCTCAAAGGACAGACTGTCCCACAGGAGATCAAAGAGGGAAAAATAATATTAAAAAATACACACGTAACATATGAGAATATAATTCATTGTCCATGATTTGTATGCAGTTATGTTTTTAAGATCATTATCCCTCATCTATAAGTCATAACTGCATGTAAACACGCAAAGACAGCTTAAACCTCTCCAGCATCCATAATACTCCCGGCTGCACATTCCTGTGATATTAACATGCAGCAAACATATACATACAAGTATTTAAGTAAAGTAAAACTACATGGTCATCAGCTGAATGCGTAGAAATACAAACACACGCTCATGTATATGTGTGCACAGCCTCTAATACCCTCATTGATATTTCTATTCTGTGGTATTAGCAGATGAGCAACACTGCAGCGTTCAGCTATTTGAGGCTCGATGGCTGGATTAGCTGTGATCACACATAATGCTGACAGGCTTTACACGTAAAATCTGTTACAGCCACAAGGAGCGAAAACTATGCCCAGGGGAGCTAAATTGATTTGATTACATTTCAGGGCCTAAATTACACACAATACCAGCTAAGATTTGATTTTTTTTCTTCTATATAACTAAAGAAATATGATGTAAATTAACGAATGTTCATTCATTCTTTGATGACATTAAAGTGTTGCCTTCGTATCTGTTGCAGGGTAGCCTGGCAATGAAGTTACCTTAACCTTTGCTTCAACATCCTCCATTTACTAGTCAAATATGTTTAAAAGCACAATTAAGGTAGGATACTGTTAACAACATTTCACTGTACAGCATCTACATCTTGACACTCAAATGTAGATGGAAGAGGAGCAGAGGAGGTTTTACATCTGCGGTAAGTTTCCAGAGACTTCAGAGATTCAACCCAAAGAGTCTTTGCATATCATCCTTCAACATGACAGGTTTGTAGTTCATCATCTCTCTCACCTGTTTCCATACCAATACTATCCTTTGAGTTTTAATGACACAGTGTTCTTGTCAATCTAAAGTAGGGCTGGGTGCCGAACTTCTATAGTTTTGTAGCACCGACCTAATTGATTCGATCCTATATAATGTCAGAAAATGCATTGTCATTCGGTACTAAATTAAATTCTAGGCTATATCCACACTAACCCACATAAGCTTTTCTATGCAGGATTCAATTTCAGCAGTCAGTGAGCCAGAGCAGGTTTCTCATACATGGACTTTACTTGACCCACCAGGTAGATAAAATCACTTGGTTTAAATCTCGGGAAGTCTTACATTAGACTGCCTTATTTCACTCTTTTAAAGCAAATTTCTACTGGGGACTCGAGGTATCTCCATACATTCAAATTGATTTTAAAACATTAATTAGTATTGGGTACCGAAATTTTATACTTATATGGCGCCGACCAAATTGGTTCGGTAATATTTAGCATCACCTACGCTACATCCACATAAACAGGTTTTCTTTTCAAAACGCATAACTTTTGCACTATTTTCACAGAATTAAATATCATTGTGTCAGTGAGCAACAGCAGTATGTGTTTGAGTGCCCCACCAACAAAGATGAAGTCACTTGTTTTCCATTGAGGTAAATCTTGCATTAGAACACCTCATTTCACTCATTTCATCCACATTTTTGGCCCCATACCTGTCTGTACGTTAAAATGTGTTTTATAAAATTGATTAGGACCAGATACCGAACTATGGTACTTTTATGACACCGACCAAATTGGTCCAGTAAAAAAAATTATTGTGATTTATTACCAAATTTCAATACCTATTCTACATCCACACCAAAATGTTTTGTTTTTTTTTTTTTTTACTTTTGCTCCATTTACACAGGAGCAAATATCATCGTGTCAGTGAGCCACAGCAGTGCATAGTCTATAGATAAAATCACTCAGTTTGAACCGGATTCAGAGTCACAGTAAGTGATAATTTCACCATGTTACAGATGACATTCAAAGATATAGATGGAACAGAAATCTGTGCTGCTACGTTTCATTGACCGATATAAAGGTGTGACAGATCAGCGGTGGCTGGAACCTTCTCCAAGCCATCAGAGCTACAGTATATCTGGTTGGTGTCTACAAACATGCAGGCAAGTCCATGCTCACATACTGCCTTATCTGCCCGATCGCACACACTGACACGCCCTCCTGGTTCCCCACATGATTGGACACACAGCTTGCATGTGGATGGAGCCGGTGCTGGGTTAAGCTAATTACACAGCTAAACTATCGTCTGTGAGCCTCCGTTAGAGGGCTGGATCTGACATTCAGTAAATGCCAGCCAGTCACTGCACTATTAGCAGGGCTCTGTGTGTGTGTGTGTGTGTGTGTGTGTGTGTGTGTGTGTGTGTGTGTGTGTGTGTGTGTGTGTGTGTGTGTGTGTGTGTGTGTGTGTGTGTGTGTGTGTGTGTGTATGTGTGTGTGTGTGTGTGTGTGTGAGGTATACGGACACTGAGATAGTGCGAGAGCAGTGGTTAGTGACGGCATCAGTTACATTGGAAATGTCAGTCTGAGTCTGGGATCTTTTTACGTTCCACTTTGCAACCTAGTTATTTATGACTCTCTGTGTGTGTGTGTGTGTGTGTGTGTGTGTGTGTGTGTGTGTGTGTGTGTGTGTGTGTGTGTGTGTGTGTGTGTGTGTGTGTGTGTGTGTGTGTGTGTGTGTGTGTGTGTGTGTGTGTGGACAGGAGCAGGAAGAGAGCGAGACAGTGTAAATGTTTGTGTCTGTCTGAAGTTTGTTTAGGTTGTCCATGTGCCTCCAAGGTCCTATCATCAGTGAAGCGTGCTGTATTGAACCGCCGCCACTCCCCACTGTGTCCTCTGTGTGTTTGGTTACGCTTGGATTGCAATCCTATTGGAGATGATTTAACACTTCACAATTGATCTGCAAACAACGCATTCTGAAAAATAAGCCCCTCTTCTGCTTTCTGTCTCCTTCTGTGCACTTCTCACTCACTCTCTTTAAAAAATGTGAAACCCCTCACATTTTGTCTTCATCCACTCCCTCCATCTGTTTCCCCCTGTTCTCTTCTCTCTTCCTTCACAGCAAACTGGATGCCTTCATCTATGATGCTGCAGTGTTGAACTACATGGCCGGCAGGGACGAGGGATGTAAGCTGGTGACCATTGGCAGCGGGTAACTAAAGCTACAACTCTATAAGAAAGCAAAGCAGAGCAGCACTAAATGCAGCGCGAGTGTTGTTGCAACTTTCAGAGTGACCCAGTTGTCATTTTCCCATCCAGTGCCCACGTTGTTTAAATAGAAAATGTACTTGCAGCTATATGTTGGCCCATTGGCATGCTAGTCTTAAAATGCGGTGTGGTTTGGTGCATTGTTGGCGCATTGCTATCTTGAGTTTCATTATTGGCCAACAGAAACCTGGTCTTTAGTCAATTACACAGGATTTTAGTGTTATTTTAAGGGCATATTATCTAGACAATAATATGTGCCGACATAGGAGGGTGCACAACAAGCTTACAGTCAGCTTGGTACACACACAAAGACATGCAGCAAAAATGTAATTTAAAAAGATTGTAATGTGAAAGATCATTATTGTGAACATCAATCTGCACTTGAGCAGATCTGTTTCTTCTGCAGATAAGTGTTCTTTCCTGCTACTAAATCTGCTTTTATAATAGCAATCCACCAAGGTACAAGAACATCTGGCTCTTAAAGGCAATTGCAGATGAACCTTTGAATATATATATTTTGGGTTACAGCTAAAACACACCAATGATTTAATTAAGAGGCTAAGTGCAACTGCTTTGATCCATGCGCCTTACTGTGCACTAAGATTATCGGCCGTTAAAGGGATCTGTGACACGGCCTAAATGCACTTGGGCCGTTGGCTTTAGACTTCACACTGAAATCATTAAACTGGAGCGCTTACTGTTGATTTTCTTTGCTGTTTTTGGGTAACCCTGTCATTCTTTCTTCCAAACAATTGTGTGAAGTTGTGTAAAAGACAGGCTTTCAAATGTTTTTTGAGGCTTTTACTGCACAGACACATTGAATCTGAAATATTTTATTTGTTGGACAGAGATTTGTGCCATCACTCATAAAAGGTTTGACATATTGGGAACATCTTTTCAAGTCTGTCTTAAAAGAGCACAAGCCTATTGGTACACTGAAAGTGTCATTGTCATTGCAGTTGTTTCTTATATCCATATTTGCTGCAAAGAGATTCCTTCTTAAAGGGATTTCCAGTGCAAGTGATGGAAGACAAACTCCCCAGTCACCGCTCTGTGCAAAAACTGCTCTACTGTCATTTTAGTACAACCCCCGTTTCCAAAAAGGTTGCAGCGCGGTAAATAAAAACAGAATGTCATGATTTGCAAATCACATAAACCCCAAATTGAAGTGAAAATAGCTCAAAGACAACACATAAATGTTGAAACTGAGAAATTGTATTGTTTTATGAAAACAATATATGCTCATTTTGAATTTGATGGCAGCAAAATGTCTCAAAAAAGTTGGGACAGGGACATGCCTCACCTCTCCTTTTAACGACACTCTGTAAACGTTAGGTAACTGAGTAGACCAGTTTCTGGAGTTTTGAAAGTTGAATGTCCCATTCTGGCTTGATATAGGATTTCAGCTGCTCAACAGTTCACGGTCTCCTTTGTCGTATTTTTCATTTGATTATGCGCCAAAAGTTTTCTATGGGTGAAATGTCTGACAGGTCTGGACCAACAGTCTTTTGTTGCCCCTGTCCCAACTTTTTTTGAAACATGTTGCTGCCATTAAATTCAAAATGAGCATATCTTTTTCATAAAACAATCACAATTGTCAAACTCAACATTTGATATCTTTTCTTTGGTACATTTTCAAAATGAGTTTATATGATTTGCAAATTATGATATTCTCTTATTATTTACATTTTTCACAGCATCATAACATTTTTGGAAACATGGTTGTACATTTTAGTTGTTCTTTCTGTTTCCCACACAGTGTGTTCTTGTTGCTGCAGCAACAGGATAGAAAACCAAACGGGATTGCTCACTAAAAAAAGTAACTAACTTTGAATTAAACAAATAAAGTGAGTGTCTTCCAGAGAGCTTAAGCCCAGTATTAGCCTGGGCTAAACTTTAATGAGGCCTGTGGGTTTTGTCCTCCATCTCCACTTCTTACTGTTCAGTTGCTATTATAAGTAATCTGAGTATTGTCTTAAGAGGTGAACTTACCCTGTAAGATTTGTGCAGTATTTTGGTGATTTTGATTGTGTATCTGTGACCTTGATTTTTCTCTTCATGACATTTATGTGCATCATTATGCATGAGGTATCTCCTTGAAGAAGTTTTTACTCACAGTGACACCATCTGGAGAAATAAAGGTTAAAATATTTGTTTAAAGGTTAAAATATGTTTGTGTGCATGTGCGTGCGCGTGTGTGTTTGTGTGTGCACTTGTGTTCAGGTACATCTTCGCCACCACTGGTTATGGCATTGCTTTACAAAAAGGATCCTATTGGAAACGACAGGTGGACCTGGCCATCCTGGCAATCATCGGAGACGGTGAGAAACACACACGCAACGTTCTCATAGACAAATTCAAAGTGCAAGACACCATCCACAAGGCAAAAGGTTACATTGTTCCTTGCCAACATTGTAATGCATGCGCGCGCACACACACACACACACACACACACACACACACACACACACACACACACACACACACACACACACACACACACACACACACACACACACACACACACACACACACACACACACACACACACACACACTCTCTCTCTCTATGCACACATCTCTACTGCCTTGTCTGCTGACAGCACAAAGGGAAAGCAGTGAAGTATAAATAGTCCTTTGATGTTATTCTGGACACAAAGGCTGCTCTAAACAGAGGGCAGAGTGTGTAAGTTATTCTAATATATTCCTCTCTGCAGCACCAGATCTGTGCGTGTGCGTGTGTGTGTGTGTGTGTGTGCGTGTGTGTGTGTGCGTGTGTGTGTGTGTGTGTGTGTGTGTGTGTGTGTGTGTGTGTGTGTGTGTGTGTGTGTGTGTGTGTGTTTGTGCGTGCGTGCGTGCGTGTATATGCATTACTCTATCTGAATCACAGCATTCCTTTATTACAGTAGCCTCAGAAGTTTTTACATAAACAATTTCCCACCGCAAAACCAAGAGAAAGCAAGACAGCTCGAGCTTTTAGTGACAGATTCATTTACATTTTACATCCAAAGCATTTTGCTGATGCAAGTGTTCACAGCCACTCACATTAAGTGCACTGAAGTTGATTAAATGAACATTGGTGTCACAATAATCCTCTCTAACCAAATCTTATCAGGGCCTCAGAGCATGCAGGCCACACTTCATCATGTTTCACGGCTGGATAATTTTGACAAAAATCAGGCTCAGTGCTTTTGTTTTGCTTTGTCTTCCTCTCTGATCATTAATGCCGTCCAATCTCTGCGTACTTGTAGCTTTTCAAGCATTGCAAATATGAACTGTTTGAAATCTGTGTCGTGTTTGCACCACACAAATCACCCCAGTGTCACTCTACTTGTATCTTAAAAAAAAGAGAGAGAGATGAAAGTCATATAAGTCAGGAGAAAGGTGCGAATAGAGTGAGAATAAGAAGAGATGGCAAGGGAGAAAGATAAAAGACATGAAAAGAGAGTTAATGTGACAAGAGAGAGGAAACAAAAGGAAAGAGAAAGTGATGACTGACAGAAAAGAAAGGGTGTGAAAGGATGGTCAGAGAGAGGTCGAAAAGAGGACGAGGCACGGAGCATGGGAGGAGAGCCGGACGAGGAAAGCGTGCGTGTCAGGTAGGGATAGAGAGTGGGGAGTGAAAGGAGGGCAGGACCTTGATAGATGATGGTGACTTGGTGTCTTGGCAGATGATACTGGATAGACACTCTGTGGGTGGAGAGCATGTGGCATTTCATGGACAGAGAGAAGAATCATTTGGAGAAGAGCAGAGGAAGGTGAAGAACAAACAGAGACAAAAACAGGTGGTCTGCATACATGTAGGCTGAGACATATTTAGGCTTTAAGGGTTATACAAATTTCATTTTGACAGAACACTTTCATTTCCTCTTGTCTTACCTGTACCTGTTTGGAAATAGTATGGGAATGTGCCAAACTTGTTCAACCTTTTTTACATCACAATCCTGAACAAATGTACGGAAGCCAAAAATGGTCCGAGTTTGCAACTCTTTTTTTTCCCCAACTCCATTATCTGAAAATCACGAGTTAATTATTTCGTTATCTCGAGAAAACAAAGCTCATTTTCTCATGATAGTGGGGTAATTTATCTTATCACCAGAAAACAAAACGCTGATTCCTGCTTGATTTCCAGCGATGGAATTTAACAAATTACATCATTTCAAGTCCTGTGCACAAGTATGATTTTGATGAAGTTTAGTGTGCTTTTTTTTCTATCTATCTATTTCATGCCACTTACGTCTGCTCCACTAATTTAGAGGGTAGTATTGTACTGTTAATTCACAAACTCAGAACTGACACACAAAACTTTGGGGAGAAAATGTGATGCAACAGATTAAACGGCATACAGTGTACATCTCCACTTTGACCCACTACCACAGTTAAATGCTACTTACACGCGCATATTGCATTTTGTAATAGTTTTATCACATAAATGGAGGAACGTTTCTGCAATGAGTGCTTTAACTTTTGAAACTTTAAGTACATTTTGTTGATGATAAGTAACTTTAAATGCAGACTTGAAGTGGAGAATTTTTATTGTGATGTTCTTACTTTAACTTAAGGAGAGGACCTGAGTGCTTCCTCCTCTACTGTTGATATAAAAATATAAATTATCTCAAGAGGAGGGCCTTTTCGTTTTATTGTGATTACTACATATTTAAATTGTGATTGTGAGATAAAGGCATTAAGAAAGAAATAATTTCAATCACGGCATTGTTTGGCTTCCGTACAAATGCAGTCATCTTCATGTGTTTTAATTGTTAAGCAAGTTTATAATCTGCAAGACATGTATACCATCCAGTCAGGGTCAGGAAGTGTTTTTTCTTCAATATTAATGAGGTAGACTTATTTGAAGGTATAGATATTGACGAACTATACGTGTGAATGTGAATGTTCCTGAACTGGCATGGATTTTGTGTTTATGGTTCATTGTAATAAAACAGCAAAGACAGAATTTCAAAACTTTTTTTTTTTTTTTTTTTTTAACTGCGTTCATCCATTTAAAAATAAATGTTGCCTTCCAGTCCGAGAGGCTTCAAACTAAAACATTTTTCAAACACCATGAAAAGTGTGGATACAACTTGTGGTGACTTGTGTTCCTCTGTTCCAGCTGACTGGTCATCAGACTATTGCTTGAGCTGTCTGACTGCTGAAAAGAGAACAAAATTTGAATTTCAGCAATACTTCCCTCTGGAGTCAGAGCAACAGTGAAGGCTGCAGCAGCTCCCCACAGCGTTTCCCTTGAATGCACTCGATTAGAAAAAAGTAGAGACAATGTGACCTGTTGATACCTAAACATCTCATTCATCTTAATTTGCTTCTGTAGCCAATTCCAAACATGTCACAATGGAAAAAAAAAAAAAAAAAAAGATGTACCGTGGCTACATCTATTAGTGTATTAGCAAATCTGACATGAGACAAATGTTCTTCAATTGTATTAAAGGGTTAATGATGTCTTAGTTAGTCTCCGCCCCAAAGACATCGAGATGAGCACCACCATGATATTTGTCTTTCCCCACTAGCAGCCTTAGTTTTTGGGCCCTGAGTGACACAGATTGGATTAGCCACGCGCCAAATGTCACAGAGGAAGCCGGGGAGGAGGGGCGGGGGCGGAGGGAAGGGAACACAGAGTGAGGAATGAGGAAAGATAAGGTCTTTGTTGCTTTCTACCTTTCTTTTATTAACACCGAAATAAACAATCTCTTTGCCTTCTCAGGCAACACAGAGCGGACCAGCGTCTGCTGACAGCCAAAGACATATATTTTAAACAAACCCGAGAAAACAAACAAGTAAAAAAATATATATATATTCTACCTTTACAGAGTGACAAAGTTATTTTGAAACTAAATTTGCCTCAAAGCTGATATTATGTAGCTTGACACTTCATAGGGAATCGTTCGTATTCATCCCATCCTACTGGGTATAGACTCGGGTTAATTTTAACCAATTTCCATGCGCCAACCTTCCTAGCGTGTCCCCCAAAGTCGTTTCCCCGAGCGCAACATATTTTTTAAATTGTTTTTAATGAGAGTGCCGTGTTTTTTTTCAAACACTGAGCATTTGGTGTTTTTTCTCTGGTCACAGAGAGGTGAAAAATGTTCAACACTTGTCACTGTCACTTTTTACCCAATCACAGTGAAAGAGGGGCGGGATAAAAGCACTCAACCACCAACACTGGTCACTGAGTGGTCCGACCTTCAGAGTGGCTGAGCGAACGCTAATGCGAGCAGTGTATCTTATAACGTGAAGATACCTGAAGCTCTGAGCATTAGTCTGGCGTAACCCAGCTAGATATTATTTGCCACAATCATTTATAATAATATATTTAAATCTCATTATTTTCTTGCAAAAAATGCAAACACCTGAAAAATGTCAGGAGACTACAACAACAAAAATACAGAAATATCATTGATTCATATGATACTTTTTAATTAGTAACTATATTTGAGAATATGATGTCATTACTTATATTCAATTTATTTAAAACAACTACAATAATTTACAGCAGGTCTTTATAGCAGTGAATTTCAGATCCATGTCACGAGGTATGAGGGCCTAAACTTTCTTATCATATCTACCGTTGCAATTTGATGGTTTAAGGTTTCTTCAAATCCCACACTGGTATTCAGTGACAGACTTGAGCCTCTCTGGTATTTTCCAGGTGAAATGGAGGAGCTGGAAGCCCAGTGGCTGACAGGAATTTGCCACAACGAGAAGAACGAGGTGATGTCCAGTCAGCTAGATGTAGACAACATGGCAGGGGTCTTCTACATGCTGGCCACAGCCATGGGCCTTTCCCTCATCACCTTCGTCTCTGAGCACCTCTTCTACTGGAGGCTGAGATACTGCTTCACCGGCGTCTGCACCGGCACGCCGGGTCTTCTGTTCTCCATCAGTAGGGTAAGGATCGGTTTGTGTGTACAGTATGAGGTGTATATTTTCCTGTGGGACCATGTTTTACAAGCAGTCTTTAGCATTTCTGCTGGTTTGGGAGAACAAAAACCTGCTGCAATCTTACACAGAATTAAATTTTTAATCATAAGAAGACACAGGAAAACCACAGAAACAGGCCATGAAGCATGCGAATATTTGGTTGTGTGAAAATCGGAGCCCGGGGTGGTCTGACTGGGTTAACAGTGGTCATGTTCAAGGCTATGAGGTGCAGCCAAGCACTGCAACTATACTGGGGGCTAATGCTGCATTATTGGGGTCAGACGGGCCTGTCAGAATAAGAGAGCAGCGTGAGCATGCACAACACAAACACAGAGCTTCTGGTAAACTAAGAAACTGAGTTAAACAAGAGGGAGGAGGGAGGAGGGAGGGCTGCACAGCGGAGGATGAGAGGGAAGGATGGGGATGAAGACAGGAGGGGAGGATCACGAGGCAGCCCTGGATATTTACAAAAATAGATCCTAATTGCAGCATGTTTTGGGGTGAAATCACGGCAACCCACACTAAATCAATGTATTCTCTCAATCTACTAAAAGGTCAGCGTTCTCTTTTGTTGTATGTGAGAGCACAAGACATGGACATGCATCCCTAAAAGCACTGCAGTATCCCTGCACTATTTTTGAAGCAGAGTGCGACTCGCTATTAAAAAGTTAACTGAGTGGTGTAGTGAAGAAAAAAAAAAGTTTTAGGGAAGAGAAAATGAGGTTCTTTGTGGAAGATGTTATTTCAAAGCCAGTCTCAAGAGGAATTTGAAACAAAACATATTCTTAATGACCTGTTTTGTGTTGATAAGCTTTGCAAAATGTGGACTGAACCACAAAGCTCTTTGAATTTGTTAGTATGATATTGATATATGATTGATATGATATTTTTAAGGATGTATTTGTGAACCGAGAAATGGTCACAGTGATGAAAGAATTTGCTGTTGTTTTTCCAAAGTTTAAGTCATAAAGTGAGAGCTCTCTGCCTCTTACTTTTAGTAAATGGCTTGTCAACCTTTGTTGAAGTCTAAGGTCAAAGGTGAAAGTGATGGCATTTTGCTGTTTCTTTGGGAGATTTGGGCTATTAAGTTATAAAAATATGACACATGGAACCAGCTTCTTGTACTTTCAGGGAAGAGCTGGTCGAAGTTACTGAGTTTTCATGAATTCTACTTAATGTAAGACACTTGTACATTTTTGCAAAACAGAGGGTTTCAGATGTAAAATACTGTTAAGCTTCAGAAAGACTTCTTTCATTTCATTGGAGTTATACTTTGGATTATGATGGACAGATGCTGCTATTGGAGACTTTTTCTTTGCCTTGTTAGATAGATTTAGTTGTTTAAATATATTTATGATTAGCTCTGAATTTGTTCTACTTGAGTACTTCCTAAATTTTCATCCTTGTAACTTAATCAAACACGTCTGCTTCGAGGGTTCATATCTTAAATAAGATTGATTTTCACCTTTGCTGTAGGACGCTTTTGGAATTTGTATGCAAAAAGAGCAAAACGTGTTCCAAAAAGTCTAATTTTTTTCAAACAATACCGCTTTGCTATGATTTGCTAAATCACTGCCATTTAAATAGATTTTATAAAACATAAAAAGCATAGATATGTTTGGCTAAAGTAATCCTCATTCTGTTTGTTTCTGTACTTCTTTCACACTTCTCATTCATTTTATCTCTCTCCCTTTCTTCATCTCATCTCTCATTACGTATCTCCCTGCTCCTTTGTTCTCGTTCATCCATATGTCTTTTTGCAGGGAATCTGGAGTTGCATCCATGGTGTCCACATTGACATGAAGAAAAAGACAGACATGGACTTCAGCCCCCAGGACAAAATGCTGAAGCTCATTAAGTCTGCCAAACAGATGACCAACATGTCGAACCTGAGTGGGTCCCGCATGAACTCGCCCAAACGAGAATTCATGCACTCAGCCGGCCCCATGATCATGGACATGATGGCAGAGAAGGGAAACTTCATCTACGCCGACAACCGAAGCTACGCTCCCAAAGACATGATCTATGGAGACACCGGTGACCTGCAGTCTTATCTTGCCAACCGCCACAAAGATCACCTTAACAACTACATCTTCCAGGGAGGCCAGCATCCGTTGACCCTGAACGATGCCAATCCCAACACAGTGGAGGTAGCTGTGAGTGCTGACGCAGTCCAGACCAACGCCAAGCCACCCAGAACGCTGTGGAAGAAGTCAGTGGACACGCTCCGTTCGGGGCCACCTGGTCCCCCTCCGATGCCTGACATGCTGATGCCAGACCCACGAATGTCGATGAAGACCCAGCGCTACCTCCCTGAGGACACAGCCCACTCTGACATCTCCGACTGTTCTAGCAGGGCGGCCTCCTACAAGGACCCAGAAAATAACAAGCACCTGAAACCCAAGGACAACTTAAAAAAAAGATCGGTGACGTCGAAATACCCAAGGGACTGCAGTGAAGTGGAGCTGTCCTACTTAAAGACTAAGCAGGTCACCGGCGTACCCAACCAAACTGGGAGAGGAGTAGGAGGAGAGAAAATCTACACTATCGACTCAGACCGAGAAATGAGCCTCCACTCAGACCCCATTCACTACCGCGAGAGTCGCGGTCTTGCTGCAGATGATTTGGATTACCCCGAAATCTACTCCGACCACAGCGACAACTACAGGAAGTGTGAGCAGCCCATCATTCACCTGAACTCCTCACCTTTGCATCACACAGACTCGGATCTTCTCCCAGACCCTGCTTACTCGAAACACTACAATCTGAAAGAGAAAAACCTGTCCCCACACGAATCCATTGATCGCTACAAACAGACACACTGCCGTTCCTGCTTGTCCAAAGTGACCGCTGGCTACCCACCGGGAGGGGCGTACAACCCCACTGTATCTGCCTCGGCTTCTGCCACACGCTCACCCTATAATCGGTGTGAAGCATGCCTCCACCAGGCCAACCTGTATGACATTACTGAGGACCAGCTCCTTGCAGACCCCTTGCTCAGTCCCACCCTGCACCACCAACAGCAGCAGCAACCGGACGAAATGTTTGGTCTGTACTGGCCACAGACAGACGGGCCGCATGTCCAAAAGAGAAACCGCTTGAGGCTGAGTCGTCAGCACTCCTTTGATAACATCATGCTCGAAAAGCCCAAGGATGTAGACCTGGGCCGACCGGCACGCAGTGTCAGCCTCAAGGAGAAGGATCGCTTCTTGGACTCCGCATCTGACTCGCACTATGCGAACCTCTTCGGCATGCGTCCCTACTCCGGCAGACTGTTTGGCACTGGGTCCAAATCCATGCTGTTTAACCACAACCTAGAGGAGAGCAAGAGGAGCAAGTCCCTGTACCCGGCCCATGGCTCGGATAACCCTTTCCTCAGCCACTCGCTGAGGGATGATACCAGCAGCAGACTGGTCCATGGGCGTAGCTCCTCTGATATTTACAAACAGCTGGCGGTGGCTTCTCCTGCAACGGTCCTAGGAGCAGCCCCCATCAAAGCACGCAACGATGCGAACAATCTCCGCTCTTCCGTTAAATCCACCACTTCATACTGCTCACGGGACGGGCGGATAGCTAATGACATGTACAATAAAGAGCATGTGATGCCTTACTCAGCCAATAAGACTAGTGCATACCCAGCCCCACGCGGCGTCCTAAACTCAGCCCAGTTTAGCAATAGACGGGTGTATAAAAAAATTCCCAGTCTGGAGTCAGATGTTTAGTTGATAAAAGAAATAATGTGTTCTCTCCTTCTTACTCCTCTCTGGGTTTGTATTATAATTTATCAACTATGTTATCCACTAAGGGATGCCATAGCCACACTACGTTTTTTCTTCTTCTCTTCGACATTGTAATCCAAAAGAACTTGTGCCCGCTTGGGTATGATGGTATTACTACTACTCTCTTTGCAGATGATATCACCATTTCTGTCCATTCTGTCCCATGTACCAATGAGTTGGCTGCATGGCCAGCACTCTGCCATAAGGTATCCTGGTGTGAAAGGAAGGGGAATAATTAACCCTTCGGTTTTGAAACGGGGTAGGAAACGGCATCGTCCCAGTAGTGGGACCGAGAAGGTGTAAGTTACAATAACGCAGGACTCCTGTGAGAGTTATTGGTAAAGTGTCAGCTGGTTTAGGATTGAAATGTGTGACGAGGTGGTGAGGAGGATGGGAGACATTTTATGACCGAAGGGAGAGAGGAGATGACCTCTCTGACCACCGCCTACCCTCCGTCTCCCATGTTTCCTTTCCACCTCCACTGTCAAACTTCGGGCTCACTGTTTGAGGAGAATAGGCCTGACAGAGAGAGCAGGTGGGTGTGCTCGACGTGGAGGCATCCCGGGAGGATTAGGAGCGTCACAGTGAGATAGTCCAACAGTCTGCTGCTCGTTATTCTGACAAATATGGCCACTGAGACACCTGGCAGTGGAAGAGAAGCGAGAGGGAGGAAGGAGACGAGTGGAGCGTCCAGTCGTTGTTGGCAGTTAGGTGTCGTGTGCTTGGTCCAGATAGGGTTTTTAAGCGCAGGCTGTGGGACATGACAGTGATGAAAAGCTGAGAGTAACGTAGGTGCTATCAATGAGTATTGTTTACAGACTGACAGATAAAAGACAGACTGACAAAATGACTGATAGAAAAGGGCAGAACAAGCAGGGAAACCTGAGGCAGTTGATGGGCATTTCATTTGTGGCAATGCACATAGAAAAATAATTGCAAAGTATGGCTTTTTTATTCTATTGAACTATAAGATTTATTAGGGATTCTGGCATCCGGATCCCCCTATGTAGGATTTTAGTGTTTGCTTATTTGGTAGCACAATAGCCATTAGTTTTAAAAAACCTCTCTCCCACATTTGCTTTTGGAAAAGCATAGCTTACTGAAAAATACCATCAAGAGTAGTAGATTATTTTGCATGTGTTGATTTCTTTCTGTGTCGGAGAAGAGAAAATACACACACATATACACTCTCAGACACATATTTTACATGTTTTTTCGAAAGGGGCTGTGTCTTGTGTGGTGGATGGATATATGTACAATCGAGACTTTGAACCTTGACCTTTTTGCTTAGTAAACCTGTGTCATGCTGTGGCTGCAACAGAGCACGAGAATGGTGGAAGGGAAGAGAGAAAAGAGGAGATAAACAAGGGAGAAAAGGATGAGATGACAACTGTGTCCACTGCCACCCTGTCTGAAGTGGGCACTGATGTGTTTTTGTCTTTTGACCTCCCTGCCACTGAGAAACAGGGTATTAGCTTTGAAAAACACGGATTCCTTCCTTCTTTCCTCTTCCCTTCCTCCCTTCCTCCATCAACATGACACACCACCAGAGTGTTTGATAATTGTAAAACCACTTCACTTTATTTCTTTTGGGTTTTGTGAAATCGAACTTTGGTTGGTTGGTCCAGCAAGAGCGCTGCTATATAGTATTTAACCACTACAGTCTAACTGGGGATTGTGTTGAGAATTTTTGATGAACCAACTTTTGAACTGTTGATCTACAATCAACCAGGGCTCTTGAGGAATGCGAAGACTACCTGAGGTGGATCCCTTGTTTAACTTCGTAGCGTTGTTTGGGTGGGACGTGGGACGGGGTGGGCGGGACAAGATGGATGGAGCCGATGAGGCGCCACTGTTATGTGCTCATCAATCATGTATCCATCTTAGTGTGGGGTAAGACGTGCGTGTGCATGGCATAACTTGGGTAAGCTTGAAGTTAAAACCAGAACATTTGGTCACTAATCTAATTGTTTATGCATTTGTTTGTTTGTTTTGTTTTTTTGAATAACACTTAGCAGAATATGACTTGCACATGAATATATTTCCATGTACACGCGTGCCCACAAACAACTTTTTTTTTTGTAGCATTACGCTGTACAAATTGTACAGTCAAAAGAAGAAAAAAAAAATCATGTTACCACCTTAACTGAATTATTTGCTTGATTGATTGGATTCACAAAGCCAAATTGTATCAAATAAAATACCTCAGGATGATTCTGTGCGTTCTGGGGGAGCTATAACTAGTAGCAACAGAACAGGATGTGCCGCAGGTTTTTTATAGAAAAAAAAGTTTTAAAAAAAAAAAAAAAAAAAAAAAAACATTTATAGCGGCCACAAAGCAGAATCAAACTTTTCTCCTTTTGATGTTTACCAGTCCAAGGTCTTCCAGTTCGGCTCTTTGCCTGAGCTCATGCAACCCAAGTAAAGAGAGAAGAAGAGGAAGAGAAGGAGGGAAAGAAGGGATGGTGGTAGGGGGGCTGAGATGTTCTCAGTGTGGGGTGTGTCGCCAGCAGCTCCACTTCTTGCCAAACTGAGCGCCCTTAACAGAGTGAAGGATGTTAACCTTAAAATCGGAATACTCAAACGGGAATCTCTTTCTTTCCTCTCCATGGTTTTTAACGGCAGTCGACTGCATTAGCCACTGTGTTTCAATTGAAGCTCCATCTTTTAACATCTTTAACGACCACTGTCATATCGCCCTTTTGTACTCTTGGAATACTGCAGCGAACCTCTCCTTGCTTCCCAATCAGCTTACCCAATGTTGACTGATGAGCAACATGTTGTCCTTTTTTGCATCTTATCTGCATATTTATTATTATCATATTTATCTCCACATGCTGCTTGCGTGAGCTGACAAGTGAACAATATGCACATGTAAAAAATATCAAATGGCACCCTTGCGTTTTATGAACTCATGACAATTTGTTCAATTTTGTTCTACTTTTACAGAACTGTCATGTAAACTGATGCTGTTTTATGTTCCGACACACACACACACACACACACACACACACACACACACACACACACACACACACACACACACACACACACACACACACACACACACACACACACACACACACACACACACACACACACACAAAACACTCTCAGACACACCCTTGTGATGACAACCCTGCTCTTTTTAATGGCAAAAATGTATTTTAATTACATTTAATGATAAATAATGAGGTGATGGCATGCAACCCCAGATGTAACAATTTTAATGTTTTATGTTTCTTTTAATTTTTTGGTTTGTTATTTTTGTTATGATGTTATGATCACTAATGCGTTGTAACCAGGTGTGAGTATATACATATTTGAGAGGAAAAAAAAATTATCTGTGTTTAACACGATGAAGATGCTGCTGCTGTTTTGGGGGAGAAGGCAAGGACCTGACTCTAGTGCAACTTCCTCATTGGTTTACGGGTCATTATCAGGCCACGTTTCGCCCAATGGAGTGGCGGGTCAGGGGTCAGGGCTTGGCTTGGTATGGCGGGACATCCTTGCTCTTCCTCCAATGGCAGGTGAGAATTACTATATCACCAGCTCTGCTTCTCTCTTCCCTCTCTATCATGTGTAGTCAGGACTTCAACTGTAAAGAAGATAGAAGAAAAAAAAGCAACCCTCTACTTTGAGTCTGCTCTCCCTCCAAAGATACAAGACCTCTTTCTTTATGGTTTGCTGTAAGAATAGAGCTTTTTTTTAAAAACAAAAACAAAAAAAACTAATACTTCCTCAAAGACTTTTAAGGAACTATTTTGAATATATTTAGAAATGACACCTGTATACATCGCTTGTAAATTCATACTGGAATACATCATCATGGAGAATTATAAATGATAAAGAGTAAAAACAATATTTTTTGTGTGAATTTCACAAGAGCTCTTCTGTACAGTGGCACTGTTTATCTCTCCCTCTTTCTCTCTCTCTCTCTCTCTCTCTCTCTCTCTCTCTCTCTCTCTCTCTCTCTCTCTCTCTCTCTCTCTCTCTCTCTCTCTGTAGAGCGATTAGAATAAAATTTCACCATTCACAAGGCTTGCTGTCCTGTCAAAATTCACAAAATACACACCAGGCTCTGTGTCTTCCTCACCTTATATACAACTAACCTCTTTTGTCGGTCGACGATATTGGATTATCATACTGGAAATGAAAAAAGGGTGCCGGCTGATTCTCCATCGACTCCATTTATTTTGCAGCTGAAGATGGCTTTTACCTTAATCTGTGGTGAAGAAATACAGGCAGGATTCACTTAGAAATATGAGGCTTTTTTATCAAGAGGATTACAGGAATAAGGCTGCTGTTTATACTATATATCATTAATTCATACATTTCTGCATATTTATAGAAAGTCTCCTCCAAGTCTAAGTTTTTATGCAGTTTATTAAGGGAGTACTTCATTTCCAGTTTTGTTAATACGGTAGTTGTAATTCCAGTTTTTAGTTATTGCAGGCAAAACCAGAATTTTTAAAAACGCTACAAAGCTCAAAAAGCAAGTAAATGAACGATTAAAGCCAGTTTCAAAATTACATATTTGACAGTATTGATTTATTTTTCATTATTCAGAGTAATATGTGTTTCCCAGTTTACTAAACCAAATGTTCATTCCTTCAATAAATCGAATTTTCATTTTGGGTGTAATGTTGAGATGTACTACAAGGGTGGATCAACATGTTCAGACAAGTGTGACGTGCACCGAGCAGCGGGAAGCTATAACCTTTGTGAGTAAGCATGCCAAGTTTCGTAGTATGATCAAAATCAGCACATGTATCACGCGCTGGTCTGGGTAGCACGCCGATTTTGCCATGAATATTATCGGAGGGCTCACAACAAATTTTGTGACAAACTTTGTAAATCTGCAAACGAGCCCTTGGAATACTTCATAAAGCCTACAGCAATGAAGCAATGAGATGTTTTTGAGTGGCATTCGCATTTCAAGAGGGACAGAACGAATTCGTTCCACAGGGTCAGATTGTCAATACCGAGTTCTACTCTGATGATCTTAGGCATCTGAGGGAAAACATTCGGTGTCACAATGGCACTTTGGTTCTCCAACATGATAACATGATAACATGCCCACTCACTGCACATCGGAAACAGTTTCTCATCGGCAACAACCCAATCGTTGCTGCTCACCACCACTACTCACAGAATTTGGCTCCCTGCAATTTCTTTCCTTTCCCCAAAAGTTTGACACAAACTTTGATACGTGAAATCGCCGTGCACCCGGACTAGTGGTCACAAGAAACGTCAGTAACTCTGGTGCCGCTGTTGATCGAGCAACAACATTTGGAATACTTACTCATGACTGTTATATCTTCCCCCTGCTTCAGGCACTTCACGGTGCTACCTACCGTTCATACACAACAGAAGTCTCCACCCTTTATTGTAGTCATTGTGTGTTTTGCCTCCTTTATGCATTGGTAAAACTAGAGCTAGACTAAAGTTAGATTAAAAATATGTTTGTGGATAGACGCTGATCGGACCAGCACATTGTAAGAGCCTGGGATTACGTTGATCAGCTCCACTTTCTTTGAGTTGACTAGGTAGATTAAAAAGTCAATTTCTGAAAAAAAAGGCCTGATTGACCAGAATTGTTATCACTGCATGGTGCTGTGATCAATAGCAAGAACACCAACAGCAGGGTATGTCCGTTTGATTGTTAACATAATGTCAATCAAGGAGGCTTTTGAACAACTGCTGGCATTAGGTTGGGTTTTCTTCACTGACATATAGATAATAATCTCTATCCTATAATCTGTTGTCTAAATTTGAATCTACCATTTCCACCAGTTCATATGATGAATAAGAGAATAACGTGTTCATTGTTTAGTGTGTCATTTTGTGGAGCACAAAGAGGGAATTGTGTTCCCCTCACCTTCAGCTGGGTGCCACAGCCACTTCATGTGGACATCAAGTACCAAACATTCAAATTGCTTTGGGTTCAAAGCTGACAATAAAACAGAAGTGTCAAATTGTTTCTTAGAGTCGAGTGCTGCACCACCGCCTCTGCCGTTCCCCATCAGCCTGGTATCCATTCAACTAGATATCAGAGTCCAGAATTTCATCTGACAGCCAGGTCCCTGTTATCACAAAAACTTCAGGATCTGTCTGTAGAGACCAAAACTTTAGAAAATCCAGTTTAGAGATTAGGTTTATTCTATTGATATAATACATGCATTGTTTTAAAATGAAGTGGAATTGTTGCTGTAAGAGCAACAACCTTCCCATGGAAATACAAGTAGGAAGCTGTAAAACGTGTTTTTTTTTTTTTAAATCGTATATCAGAATCTAGTCATATACCATATCTAATCATTACTTACCTGCTTTTATACGTTAATTTTTTTTTTAAATTCTTGTCACTGTATTGTTAGTTTAGGGTTGGCAGGTCAAAGACATTTCCTCTCTTTTTGAGATTGTAACTTTTTATGTAGTAAAGACTTCCCATTATTTATCACTTTTAGTTGTGTCAAAACTATAGTTGCAAATTAGCTTTTGAGCTATCCCCCAGCACATTTCCATTGATTTGATGTGTTGATGAATGTGCATTGGTCCTCATAAATAAACAATATACAAACCACAATATCCATGCAGGGCAGCAATCATTAAGGTCTTGTAATGGAGGACATTTAAGCACAGATATATATGGTGAAATTTTGCCAGCTTCTTGGCAACAGAAACAAAATTCTGCAACTCAACCTACATGATATTAATCTTTTGTTTATTAATAAAACATTTTTTTTAAAAGATATACGTAGTGATATCCTATAGGATGTAGTGAAATGCTCTACAAGGACTGGTCTCAATGGAAGCGTTCATGTTTTTATGGAAATATGAAATGGAGATGAAGTTTTGTTCTCCTGTGTTTGTGTTTTGTAAGTCAAGTGCAAGTGTTGCCAGTGAGGCCTTTGTGGTGTGACCGCTTCCTGACCTGGCGTATTTGTGCATGTGCAAGTCGGTCCAACAGAGCATCAAGAGGCCATTTGCGCTACAGCTCAGTTTACCATCTGCCACCTTCCTTTTACCTTTCCTCGTGCCTTACACCTCTCGTTCCCTCCATATCCATTATATTCCATCTGTTTTCACTCCTTCTTCACACCATTTTACTCTCGAACAAACACTTTTCTCTTCCTCAACAATCCGCCTTATTGCCGCTCTTTTTTCCCCCATTGGCTACAGCTTTTCTCTCTCTGTCCCCTTTTGCGTGTTTCTCTCTCCTTCAGCTTTTTGTTAGATACATAAGAATAATTGTAACTATTTCTAAACTGTTCTGCTGCTACCAGTATAAATCAAACTAATTAATATTTAAAACCGGTTCTTGGTAGATGACCTTAGAAAAACACATGGGCAGTGGTCCCCAGGTAGTAAACTAAACATGCAATGCTTTCTTTTCATGTCAGGGGAATGTCCCTTTTTCAATTCCCATGCAATCAGCACATTTTATATCACTGTTGTTACATTACTGTTTCAGTTTCTCTCTGATGTTGACTTCTAGCGGTATGCGTCACATACAGTACAGATAATGTAATAGTTGTGGATCACTTGTCTCCTGAAAGTCTTCAGCAGATGCATTCAGTCAGTAAAATTACTTTACTGTACAACAGTGCTCCTGCTACAGTGTACTTTGTTTTATTTTGAAAATCACCACACCAAATTAGATAAGAAAAGATTATTATTTATTTATTCATTTATATGTATATATATCTTTGAGGCTGGAACTTTTTTGGAATTTACTGTCATACTGAAAGCCCTGAGTGGATGACCTCCACTGCGACGCTGTTTTGTTCCATCTTTCGCACAGTTTTTTACCCACCAGGAGCGTTTCAAAGACAGAGCATTTTGTCTGCTCGAGTTTGTTGACTTGCTGATTTGGTAATTTTTCCTTATTTTTGTGCCTTTAGCATGACAACGTAAGATACGTACTTAAATGGAGTGTTTTTTGTTGGTTGTTTTGATTGCGTTTATTTCCTACTTTGTCATATTGTAGCTTACAGACAAAGTTAATACAGTAAAGTCCATTCATGAACGACATGGATTAAAGACCTATGTTGTAGCTGTTAAAAAAATGTGTTATCCATATCAGTTTTTTCTATCTATCTCTATTAATATTTCACATAAACTGCATGTTTGCAAGATAAAAACACATTTCTCCTGCTACTTGAATAACCAGCGGGTAGACACGGAAGTAATGGTTGTGATATTGTTGGCACAGGGTGTTTTATTTTGAAAACGGATTAGAGGCTCTATACCATTCATGTGTCTTACTTCCTGTCCAGCTGATCAACTGGGCGTGTATTTTTAGAGGAGCAGAGTGAAGAGCAGCCATTGATTGGACCCTTCTGAAATGTGCTGTAGCATTTGGTCACAAGCATTGTCTAGACTGGCTGCGGTCCGCTCCAGAAGCCAAGTCGCAGCTGCAATGTGACACAGCCAGGCCCGCTGGAATCCAGACATAAGAGAAGAGACTTTTATTTTTCCAGTGTTAAAGATCCCCTCCAATGAAAACCAACTGTTAACATGTCCATGTGGTGCTTTTTTTTTATTTTCCAAGAAGACATCTTGAGTGAAATTTGCAGTCGGTGCCATGCTGAGCATGTCCACTTTGGTGACTGTCTCAAAAACATTGAGTCAGACAGCCAGGGTTTCATACATCACATACCTAAGCACCCATCCCGCCACCCGCGCAGAGTGGGTGGAGATAGAGACTGGGGCAATTTACATATTCATAGTTTCATAGTTTAGTAAATTCTGAGCAAAAAGTGTGGAGTTACATCGAAGCCACTTTAAGGCCTCGGGATTATTTTCTTGAAAATAACTTTTAAATATGTCATTTTGATGAACAAAGATGAGTTTTTAGAGGAACTTTAATGTTTGAGAAGATGTATTGATTTTTGTGGCGGCCCACCAGACACAACATCGTTTTTTATTTGGGCTATTATAGTTGAGCACAAGTGAACTCAGAGCAGAAGAGCTTCCAGCCAACTATCTTGGAAAATGACTAAACAAGATGACACATGAGGCTTTCGTAGAATATCCCCCTTTAGCCATTCACTTTGTATTAAAAACACAGCAAAAAACGTGTTGAGAGACATTTATTACAATAATTCTGACAGTGGCCTCAGAGGGAATTCAACACTACTCAGAGTCGGGTTTCACAGTGACTGACAGGCTGTGTTACATCATGTGATTGGAGTGAAACCACAATGACCACATTTCTCTTCTCCAGCCTATTTAACTACGTGTACCCATCCACTCTTCTCTCTGCCCTTTGGCCTTCACTTTGGCTTTAATTGCCTTGTAAGAGCAAAGAACCAGAGCTTACTTATCACCATTTTTTGCTGGGGTTCCAGTTCAAAAATGGAGCCAGCCCGTGACGAGCGTGGACACCTCGCTTAGATGTGGTTTAAGGCGGTGGTTGGAAGACGAGTAGCGCAAGGGACAGCCTCAAAGGCAGCTGGAGGCACAGAGGAGGGGCATTAATTGAAATGGGGGTGTCATTCATCAGATCACACAGCAGCAGCAACAGTGTGGTCCAAACAGAGTGGTGCATAGTGTGTGTGTGTGTGTGTGTGTGTGTGTGTGTGTGTGTGTGTGTGTGTGTGTGTGTGTGTGTGTGTGTGTGTGTGTGTGTGTGTGTGTGTGGAAGAGCAAGAGGGAATGTTTGTGTGAGCAGTTGTGTCAGCCAGCTCGACAAAAACACTGTGGCAGATCATTCTTCTTCTACGGAGAGGCAGATGAAAGAAAGAGAAGAGAGAGAAAAGAGCACTCGTTTATTTTGTCATTTTCTATTCTCCCTTCTGGTCCTCAGAAAATCACCTCTCATTTGATTCAGAGAGACAAACAATTGGCACGGTCAGCTTCCCCCTGGCCCTCCCTTCCGTGTGTGTGTGTGTGTGTGTGTGTGTGTGTGTGTGTGTGTGTGTGTGTGTGTGTGTGTGTGTGTGTGTGTGTGTGTGTGTGTGTGTGTGTGTGTGTGTGTCCATTTGCTGTAGTGTGTGTCTTAGACCATGAGTGTTTCCCCATAGATTTTTCTATCAAAAGCTGTTGTGTGCCATACATATCCATCCAGTGGGAATCTTTATTTTACCTCTTCAAACATCCACATACTCACTCACACACACACACACACACACACACACACACACACACACACACACACACACACACACACACACACACACACACACACACACACACACACACACACACACACACACACACACACACACACCCACGCACACCCCAGCCAACAAAATTCATAATTATCCTCAACTACTTTAAAGGAGCCCAGGAAGAAATGGGGTCTTATTATTAGGAGGAAAAGGGGATCAAAGTAGCATAGTTTAGCTCACTATACTTTCCTATCATTCGTCTGTTCACACAAAAGGCCGATGCCTTAAGAAGAGCCTTTGAAGGGTGAATGGCATCACACTCACCTAAAAATAGGATATTCGCCATGCGTGATGTAAAAGCGCATGCTTTGTTCAGAAAGGATGCTAAAATCTGAGATACTCTGTGGTTATAAAAAATTTAAAGTACATGCAATTTTCTTGCAAGACTGAAGTGTTATCGGGTGTTCTTAGCTGCAGTGCAATGTGCATGTTAAAGGATAGCTTCATGTCTACATTAATACAACATGTGCATGCTTGTGTTCATCCAGACTTTCAGTTAAGCAATATTATACGACATGCAAGCGCCTCGGTCCTGATTGCATCACTGAAGTGTCAATAATGATACATTTTGAAACATTACAATACCTAATGTAAAAACTGCAGGGATTTGCTAGTAAAAAGATAATCTGATGTACTATTGTATTTTTACTTTACCTTGCATATCAACATTCATAAAACAAAACACAAAACAATATAATTGAATTATAAATTGTTATGCTAAAGGTTATAACCAGCATATGCATCTGATGATTGTAACAAAAATGTCTTGTACTTATATGATCTTTCATTGGTGAGCAAACACCGCAACAGCAAATCATTTTGACTATAAACCCCTCAGCAGTCTTAACATACAGCATGTGACATGTAGATGATCTGCGGAGCCGGAATGATCGACTTTTCAAACAATCCGAAATAGATCCGTGTGTTTCGTGTGTGTGCTGAACGATCCCAGTGGTTTCATGTTGGCACACTTGTGATGGTGCTATTTGCACTCAGTGACATCAATGGTTCCCAAAGCCTCAAAGCAAGATGGAAATAAAATGTAATCAGGAATTGTAGAGTGATTGTAGTCCTGTTTACTCAGCTGGCAGCAAGTATTGACCGCAGTTTAAATGAGACAGATTCCCAAGCCAGTAAGTAACTAATGTTGTAATATATTGATTAAGGCCCTGCTGCCCTGCTCAGTAAGGTTCAAATGTCTTTTAAAGTGCATCTCCACCTGATAATTGGTTGTGAATAGGAGCAGTATTTTAACCTTTTTAGGGGAGTTTTCATGAATTCTAAAAAACAAATTATGAATTGTTAGTACATATTGCATGCTTAGTGTGTCAATTTAAAAGTAATTTTAGGCTCTTTTTTTTCTACAGGAATCCCCCTTTAGAGCTCACATAATGACAGTTTAATCTTTTCACATGTCTGTTTTAGGTATCTTCCTCCTCCACTTCTTCCTCTTGCACTATACTGCCCAAAATTTCTGGTGCTTAAAACTTCCGACACGTAATAACCACTTACAACTTTTACAGGGCCTGCAGGGAATTTTCACACAAATTGTATGAATGTATTTAAAAAGATCATTTTAAATTCTCCACTCAGTGTCAGAGGCATTTCTTGACTGTGGGGGTCTTTAACCTCTGAATCCTCACCGAGGCTCACTGCCACTCCACTGCAGCTTTCTATTGACACACTGATAGACGCTTGTGCTACTGCCACAGTCATCTTCCCCTTGACTGAATCTATTTTAAAGCTGTAATCAGCTTGTATTGACTTTTTTTTTTCTTTTTATTATGCGACCAACTTATGTTACTTAAATTAAATCAACAACATTTTCTCATGGACTTGAAAGACCTGGTTATGAACCATCCAACCACCCCCGACCTACCTCCCTAATGTGGACTTCATCACTCTTTGTACTTTGACACATGACCTTTGAACCTGCTCATTCACACCTTGGCCGGGCAAAACGTGACACTGACACACAATCATCTTGCAGATTGACGGGTGTTATACAAGCTTTGCCGTGATACCGAGCTGGACATGTTTAGGTGAAGGAGATGGAGTGTGTTTATGTATGTGTGTGATTGTGGATGTTGGAAAGTAGTTACTGTTAACTTTACCTGTTTCCACAGTTCATCTTTTACAATCTGAAAGGTGCATAAACAAGCACCTGAAGTGCTCACAGACAGAATTCATCTTATTTCGTTTTCTTAACATTGTGGAGATAATACCCCTACAAAACTGTCATCATTATCTGAGAGGAGGCTTCTGACTAATATCTTAACAACCAAAATAATCTATAACCTAACTCCATGTGTATAGAAATAGTGTCATTAAGTGCTGTCTCATGCACTTTGTGGAGACGATGTGATGTGATTGTATTGATCTGTTCTGCTTGCCTGATTTCAACCCTCTGGGTGTTATATCACTAAGAGCTTTTAAGCCATTCAGACAGACTTTTAACTGTCTCAGCGTCACCTCCAACACAGTTGAAGACCTTTTCATTTGTCCTATTATATTGGAGTCATATAATAGTACTGTAATAGTCCAATTTTAGGCACACAAAAAAAGTGCTATGCTGAAATATTACTTCTTACACTGCATTTGTTCAACCTTTTGTCAACCACTTAAAATTTTAAATCAATTACTTTTTGACCTTTGCCATGTTACACTGAGCTAATATTGTAGAATCTGTTTGCACCTGTTACTCCATTTATTCTCTTTGGATTTCTTTCTTTTTTTTTTTGTCATTAGCATTTTCGTGTTCAGAATTTTCCATGTTTTTTTAATTACTTTTTCTTAATTGCAACACAAAACACAGTCCACTAATGGAACAACACAAGTACAACAAGAACATTCAATATAGGCCAGTTCTGTTTGGAATTCTCCAACAATTTCTTACCCTGATTATTCGGGTATTCCACGTTATTAGGTATAAAATGGGCTGCAGTGGTACAAAACACAGATTTCAAGATTGTCGAGTTATACAAGTCCATCACTTACATAAGCCTGGAACAGATAGCCCTTGGCTGAGACTCCAACTGTTTGTTTAACAAACTGATATCCAACTCAAAAAGTTGCCCAGTAAAATACGTTCCCTGGTCTGAACTGTTATATGGACCACATCTTTTTTCCCCCTGTAAACCATTAAAATACTCTTTTGAAATCTCATCCTTTTGGCAGGGTGATGTTAGCTTGAGGAAGCATGTCATGGCTGACAGGAACAAGCTTGTTCCCCAGCAGCTGATATTTTTCACCAACAGCCATGTGTCCTGCTTTGTGTGTCCTTGAGCAACACACGGAGGCAACACTATACCTGCTCCACTTTTCTGTAGGTGAGAGCTTCAGCTAACCCACTGATCTTGTATCAGCCAAAATGAGTTGCATATACATTGTTTGGTAGATGAAATCTCTCACGCAGACATAAGGGATGGAGTGAAGTTCTGCGCAACAACAAAAAATAATGAAGATGAGTTCTTTTTTCTGTCTTTCTCTCTCTGCTGGCGATGAAGAGAACAGAGGGAGAAAAGAGCCCATGGGCACAAGCAACAAAAACATGCAACAACAGCCCAATGTAGGCTAGCATCTGTGTGTGTGTGTGTGTGTGTGTGTGTGTGTGTGTGTGTGTGTGTGTGTGTGTGTGTGTGTGTGTGTGTGTGTGTGTGTGTGTGTGTGTGTGTGTGTGTGTGTGTGTGTGTGTGTGTGTGTGTGTGTGTGTGTGTGTGTGTGTGTAGGCAGACTTTGAGTGAGATGACCTACAACTGTGTCCAATGCACATGAAATGAAATTAACATGTTCTGGGTCTGGGGAGGTATACGAGGGGATTCTGTTCTTTTAGCTCATTTGTCTTTTACTGACTTCTTTACTCACTTCTATTGTATCCCGAGCTTGACCCATCAGTGTTGTGCATTTCCATAAAAGGCTCCATAAATCACCGCAGGTGTCTGTAATGTGCCTGCAGGTAATTAATTGCTGTGGTGTTTGAGCCAAGATGAGCCGAGTGCACAGGGATGAGAGAGGACTCATATACCCTGGATTATTGTTCTGTCTTCCTGTTCCATCATGTCTTTCCATTCATGATTGTGTGCCCTCAATGTTTTTTAATTTTTTATCTCTCTAATTTCAAATCTCCTTTGTCTAATTGTACCGACAAATCACAGTGATGGAATTTATTTTGGAGTATTGGAGGCAGGGCCCTTTCAGCTGGCTGAATGGTTGCCGTCATTGATAATCTGGCAGCTCAGTAAACCCAAACCAATTAAAGCTTTATTTAAGGCAACTAAAAGAAACATTTGTTGTTGGTTCACAGCCCTGAGCTGAACAGATGGAAAAGTAGATTGAGTTTTCTGGCGTGTTTAGATTGAAAGTTTCAGCTTGTTTCAGTGTAACAGTTTGTTGAAGAAAGTCATACAAAGAGCTGATGTGAAACCAGAACTTCAATGTTCTGTTTCAGTGTAATAACACAGATTCATTCAAATCAACCATCGAAAGAAAAAGTAGCTAAACATTATGTTATATTATCATGTTATACAGTATTATGGTTGGCTCCAGTGTTGGGGAGTAACTATAGTTACTCAATGTAACAATCACTAAATGTATCTGTAAGCAGTCACAGTTGCTGAGAAAAATATGAAATTATAGGTACTGTATGGAGGTATGTGAAATGTTGGTGATCACAAATGGGCTACTTCTAAATACATTATTTTCTGTAAAAAGCTTATGAATAGAATATCATTTTAATTCGGTTTAGTTGCATCTTTTTGCTGTGCAGGAATGTCTAATATCTATGTTTAAAACCTCTGTTTATTTGGTATTATGCACAGTATGTTCAATGTTTGAACCTTTAATGCCAAATCAAAGTACTTTGATCAAAGCAACCCCGCCAAGGCTTTTGGGGATATCATTGGATGAGATGAAGGGATGTTTAAAAAGAGTCATTCATGAAACAGTGTCAAAAAGCTGTGAACAGTACCCAGTCCTGTTGATAGCTCTGTCAGCATTGTTTCCTTAACTTCAGTCAATTGTGATCATACTGCTTTACATGCTTTAAAATCAAAACATTCCAATCTTGATTCAAGTTATTGAAGTTATTTTAATAAAGTTTGACAGTAATCAGTGCTCAGTACTGTTGTGAGGTTTAAACAGCCAACTTTACATTATGTTTTTTGGAAGTTTTAAGCTTTTTTGCCCAGTTTAAAACACTTGTTAGAAAAGTTACCTAATGTAATAAGTTATATTACTTTAAAGAAGTAATTGAAATAGTTACCATTACTTGTTACATTTTTAACAGGGTAAATAATCAGTAATATACCCAACACTGGTTGGTTCCATATATAGGTTATAGACAGAGATTTGTTTCTGTAATACAACCTGCTATTGGTAGTTGTTTAACTATTTTCCATGTGTTTTAAACTATTGCAGTTGCATGTCCCAAATCAACAAAGGAGTCGGTAAAAGGAATGTGGTTCGGATATGTCTGTATTACTGCTGGAGAGGCTCGAAAACTGGACATGTTTGTTGACAGCAGGAATTGCAGCTCAAAATTGGGAGTGTTACAAATAATGGACAAAACTTACAAAAGTACAAGTGCCTGTGCAGGTACAATTTTACAGACGCTGTAGTTTTGTATGTTGTCTCAGACTACGGAGCGGAAACCCCTACAACACACTTTCTTTTTCTCAAAAAGACTGAGGAAAGAAGAGCTGAGATTGCTTTGAGCTACAGAACCTGCAATAAAACAGACTTTGGCTCTTTTATTGAAACTTAAATGAACAAGGGGTTGCTGTGCATTTTATTGCCAAGCAGATCTTTCATCTGTCTACTTGACTGACTGACTCAGTGACAATCTTGATTCTTAATTGAAATGAACAAAAAGCAGGTGTCCTCCTGTGGATTGGCCAAAAACTACACTTACCTTCATGTTCCCTTTCATCATATATAGCTTTTCAAATGGTGATAAACGAGCATGGTCGGGCTGGAGGCTAATTGTGTATCAAACAAATCAATAACACGGGCTAATTACTTGTTGCTAAACTAGCTCATATTATTTCAGATCCATGATACTGTGTGTGTGTGTGTGTGTGTGTGTGTGTGTGTGTGTGTGTGTGTGTGTGTGTGTGTGTGTGTGTGTGTGTGTGTGTGTGTGTGTGTGTAGGTAGATGGGTTCTTGTTATGGATGGGCACAGTGCAGGTGTGCAGCTATGTGAGCACTCATGTTTGATTAGAAATATCAAGCTTGATTGCAGCATACCAGAGGGAGACAGAGGTGTTAATTGGCTGTGTGTGTGTGTATAAAGTGTGTGCGTGTGTGTGTGTGTGTGTGTGTGTGTGTGTGTGTGTCACACACACACACACACACACACACACACACACACACACACACACACACACACACACACACACACACACACACACACACACACACACGCACGCACACTTTATACACACTTCACACACATACAGCAGAAACATGCAACAGCTGCAGACGGCATAAACCATAAGTGATCTGGGAGCCACATGATATACTATATATCCGTCCCATTCTTCTTGTGAACGTGATTTCTCTTTTAATTTCAAACAACACTCACTTGGAGTCAAAGGTGAACTGATCACATTTTGATGGTCTGAAGTCCGTGTGACCTCACAAAACACTTTTGATGTCATAAATTAAGAATTCATGCTCTGATTATGACAGAATTTCCCATACTATTTTTTGACAAACTAGCATTTCCCGAACCCTTTTAGGCCATTACCCGGGGACAGAAGGGGAGATGGTCAGATCATAAATAATCTTGGGTGTCCATCTCGAACCTTTGCTGATTGTATAGATCTTCTGTGCTGTTGAGTTGAAGATGTGAAGCGTCTACGTTTAGCTTCTTTGCAGCAGCATCCATATTTGAAGCATTGTCATGGTGACAACTTTGTGTTCTATTGGGTCAAATTCCTTCAAAGCTTTCACTACATATGTTATGAGTCTGGACTGCCATGAATGTAAACTGTGATGCTACTGGTTGGTAGAGGCATCCAACTGCGAGGCTAACACACACACACACACACACACACACACACACACACACACACACACACACACACACACACACACACACACACACACACACACACACACACACACACACACACACACACACACACACACACACACACACACACACACACACACTTCCACCACAACATAATTCTACTCTCCTTTCATCTCCCCTCCATCCTTATCGCTCTGTCTCTTGCTGTCCTCTCATTCCTCTGTGATGTTAAAGATAAACATGGACCATCTGGGTAGAGCGAAATCTCCAGTGATACTACCAGACTCTTCTTCTGCCTGTTAGCATTAAAAATCCATCACTTCTCACCATTTTGCAGCCTCCCAACATCAGAGACAGTCAAACTCATAAAAATTGACACAAAAAATGTTCTGACAAGCTGACAGAAATTCAAATGTTCCAAATATGTGTACTTTGGATGGAAATCTGTGAATTTGATTTGATTTGATTTGATTTGATACACTTTATTAATCCCCGAGGGGAAATTTCTTGGGCAGGTGTACATTTGTTAGGCCATTTTTAAGCTTTTCGTTTCACTTCTTTCAGTCAAAATTCTACGTGTTAATATTTGGATTTTTGGAAGTAATTCTCATCTGTTAAAACTGACACAACTGAAATACCTTTTTAAAAAAAAAAAGTTTGAAACTATCACATCACAGTTCCAAAATAATTTTCTTTAATCATAAAAACTGAAGCCTTGAATGTGACCTGCAGATTTCGAGCAGTAATGGTATCTATTTTGTGTCGTATGTGCACCAGGATGCACATTTTTTACCTCAGATTAGATACTGTTAGTGGTTTTAAAGACGATTAAAGTTCAACATTGATGCTTTCAATGAAACCCTGAAATCTTTGCTAGTCGTGCCCTTTCAGAAAAAAACACGAGTTTCCCATGTTTTCCACATGTGATCACATGTATGACACATATTAACCACATATTACAACATATGAAAACATGGTGAAAATATGTGGAAAAGTTTTCACAAGGGAATCTACATGGGCTTCACACATTACACCATAAAAATGTTCCAAAACCACGTTTCCAATGGGAAAAATACATATGTATGTGTAATCACATGTTTATGTGGACACGTGTTTGAGGGAAGCAGCAACCAACAGTGACGTCACCCGTTGCTTTGTAAATGGCCCGAAAGAAGTCTCGGGTTCCAGCATTGGCCGGCGCCATCCCGCTAGTTCAGAGTGGTTTCGAGCCAGAAGTGACCATATTTGGACGAGCTGGGGAGGCGCGAGCGGTGGATCTGACTGATCTGTTTGGAAAACCAATGATCTGACGTCCCGCCCACCGACAGCCGTAACCTGACTGCACCACAGGCCTGCCAATCAAACAGACACGCACACAAAAACACAGCTTTTTTGAGTTTTTTTTTTTTCTAATTTATGATGGGATTATTTTCAGATGGACCGCCAGGAAACTAATGAGAAGGAGTGACTTTAGCTTGCAAAGCTGAAATATCTTGTGAAAAAAACATTTATTGACTCAGAGCCGGAAGCTTTTTGGAGTCAACCTCTAACGGAACTTGGTGGTATTGCAGCTTAAGGCACTTCTGCATCGGCCTCATTTTTCAGACCCGGAAACTACGTTCACTTTTATATACAGTCTATGAATTGTGGTCAGTTTTTGCACGTGTGAAATTCATGTGGCTTTTCTGTAAGGGTACATCACACTGAGGCTCTGAGATGGTACCACTTGCTTTAATTCACAAGTGACTCGACTAAAGATAGACTCGAAACTTGCCCTCGACTTGCCCTGAATGTGAAACCGCTCTGCCGTGAAGCAACATTGTACTTCGCCTGCACTTAACCAAATCTTTCCAGCATGTTCTATGTTTTTCTCTGCCTGTCTCATTTTCTTTCTCACTCCTCTTTTGCTTCACACAAATTTTGTCTTTTTCCGTGTAGCTGATTTCATAACATCTATCTCTCCGCTCTCAACACACACAGCACTCCAAATAGAGTTGTTGTTAGCCCAGATAAAAATGCTTAGCCGCGCTCTGCCAGTATCGTTATATAACACCATCTACTGCCCTAACTCCGGCTTGCCTCACAATGATGGCACCCCTGGATGTGGATTTGTGTTTGTCTGTGTATATACAAGCATGCCTCTGCGTGTGTGTGTGTGTGTGTGTGTGTGTGTGTGTGTGTGTGTGTGTGTGTGTGTGTGTGTGTGTGTGTGTGTGTCCAGGCAATGATATAGCCAGTTGTGTAACTTTTTCTCTCCATGTTATTTGAAAGTGTGTAATAGCCAGTTTCTGTGAGCATTTTCTTGCCGGAGTTGTGTCTTGTGTGTTTTGACATTACCCTTCCATTGTATATTACATATATGTGAGTGAAAATTACATGCTTGTGTTTTGTATATATACTTACATTTATTTACATGTTGCATACCCAAGGCTGCATTAAATGTATTCACTGACACTTAGTGATGCTGAGCTACATATTCAAAGCTCAGGCATGTGTTGAAGTAGAATATCAATTAAGAAATATTACTCTAGAAACAAGCATCTGCCCCGTTGAAGTAGCCCTGATCAAAATACTGATTCTCTGTTACACTCAGTAACTGGTGCTAACCTCTCACCTCCACATGGAAGAAGGAAGTAAACATACACACATTCCCTCTGAGCATCAAAAGTGTCCCCGATTATTAAGCAAAGCAAATGATATGTTGCCAAGATTCAGAAAATCCTCTTCAAAACTACTGCTTTGTATCAAAAATTCATGATGTCATACAATAAAGAAGCCTTTTTCTTTTACTTAATTCCTAAAAAACACTTTTTTTTTAGAAACTGGATTAGAGAATGAGGAGGATGAACCAGTTATGCCACACACAATATCTACAAAACTCTTAAAAATATGCAAGTGCACGAACTTGCATGTGTGTGTGAGTATGTGTGCGCTTGCCAGCCACATGTGTATATCTGTTTTTTAAGCAGGGTCCCCGCCTGCAGGATGTGTCTAAGTGCCTTAGTCTCCAGCGTCGCCCCCTCTCTTAAACAGATCAGGTACATGAATCCCATCTGACACACAGAAAGCAGAGGGACACAAAGGGAGAGTGAGAATGAGAGCAAAACAAGTTGTGAAACAATGTAGCGTCTCTCTGTCTTCTTTTGTATCTTCTTTCAGTCAGTGCGGCTTTGGAAAATGTTTAAAGAGCTCCAGAAGAGTGATGGAAGGGCATCAGTAGCTGTTATGAGTATATAGAGAGGTAATGGGGAATAGATGGGGATCCTCTGTAAAGACTAGCAGGCAGAGATGAATCCTCACTACCTGTTAAAAATCTAATTTGTTGCCCTGTCATCTTTACAGGGGGATTTAGAAAGGAGCAGGATCTGATTTTTCACTGTTTAGATAGCAGTGAAGAGATAAGGTCTGTGTCACACTAGTGGAAAAATTTGATTTGAGCAGTCACTGCAAATCCTGCCAGTGACATGAGTTTCATTACAGATTCCCTTCGGCTTTTTATTTATTTATTTATTTATTTATTTTTACCACGGATGATGCATCTGTTTCCCGAGCGTCGCACACTATCCCCTACCATATTTTAACAAAAAAAAACAACAACTACAGGAGTATGAGGGAGATAACAGGACTGTAGGAGGGATACATAAATGTGCAAGGAAAAGTGTCACTCTCGATTCCTGTTGCCCTGGATTTGTGTTTGTGATTTTTTTGAGTGGAGAGTTCCTGTTTTTGTGTGCCTATGAAAGCTGTAATGTGTCATTGCGTGAGTGATGGATAATAAACATCCTCATTGTCATTGTCACACTCTCCCTGTATCTCAACACAGAGATGTTGCCGATTTATCACTACCCACTTCTTCTTCAGTTTCCATGTTCACACATTCTCTATCAGCATGATACCCAGAGTTGGTATTGTATTTCCTCATTTTATTAGTGTTAAAGCTCTGAATTATTATTAGTTTTATATTTATTTTGGAGCTTCATTTTACATACAATAGATAGGACAGTGTTCAAACTGAAAATATGCAATGACATTAACTGCCATGCTCTACTTGATGATCACTTGTAGGCAAACTGAAAGAAAAAATAGAAACCATTACCTGATAGGACATTAAATGATGGGACATGCAGGTTAGCCCCAAGTGTTGTTGAGATTTTATGAAGCAATTCACAGTTTGTGGCATTTAGACGTGCTCTACACACCCAGAACATTTCAGAGGAATCACATTTTGAAATTTCTTGTTCAAAAAATTTGCATCTCCAACTCTACTGAATTTAATGCAACAGAAATAAAGCACAGCAAGTGCTATATTTATTTTAGTTGTACTCCAGTAGGTGACCTCTTCACTGAATGTGCCACACCTAGCAGCCTTCAACAAATGCTTGTGTTTTTATAACATAGGGCCGGATCAATGAACAGGAACCTCCAAGGTGGTTAACCAAAGTTTAACCAAAGGTTTACCAAAGAGTATCTCCGATGGCACATGTAGATGGATGAATACAATAGGACAGACATTTAGGTTGTAGGGCTTTTTGGAGAGAAATAATCTCTTACAAAGATTATGGCCATACTGTTTGTTTGATGACATATAATTGAGGAACTGTTTCCTGGTTCAGACATTAATGTCACTCTACGACTGAAAAGTGATCAAGAAATTGTTTAAAATGAAGCAGTGGTGATTTAAAACCACTTGACTGAATATAAATAAAATACAGCAGAACATTCTCTGTTGAAGTTGTTTTTCATATACTGAACAAGGATTAATGAGTGCACATACTTTCTCCTGAGAAAGGAGTCCTTTAATCTCCTGCTAATCTTATACTGTATCTCCTATTGACCATTAACAGGATGAGCCTAAAAAACAACTGGCACAAACTCATAAAGTAACTTGTATTAATACTATTTCTAAATCCTCAAATTAAATGCAGCTGCTGAAAACTGTTACAATTGCATTAAAACACAGTGGTCAAACAGCAGCAGTGGACAGCAGGGAAAGTGTTGTTCTGAGCTACTCATAGTGAAAATAGGAGTGCTGAGATGGAAAAGACATGGGCAAAGAAAGAGAGATTACTTTGTTTTTGAAGAAAAAATGAGAAGAATCCATGAACGCAAAACCATTGTGGCTCATTTCACTTGTGTGGTGCTCATCCAGCTCTTAAATCCAAGTGTCCTTCCCTTCCTCTCTCACCTCCCTTCTCACCCTACAGACATGTTAATGTTGGAAAAGTAAGATAAAAGTAAGAAAGCAGGGACTTATGGGAACTCCTGAGAATGGCAGAAATGAATAAATATATAAGTTCAAATATGACCAGGGTTCAGATGAATAGAAACATGACAGGAACAGAGAGGGACAGCAGTGGAATGATATGAAAAGAGGATATCGTCACATGCTCAACGTCAGTGTTTTCAGTTATGAACACTTGCAAGTGGATAATGCCTTAACCCTTGGGTTGTCCTTGGGTCAAAATGACCCGCAGCTGTGTTCAACCAAGTTATATTTTATGTTCATATTTTTTGGGATCATTGGTGACAAGGAGGCTGTGAGGGTTTCTTTAAAGAATGATGACCAATGATCCCAAAAAAATATAAAAATATAGAAATAAAATAGAACTTGGTTGAACACATCTGCGGGTCATTTTGACCCGAGGACAACACGAGGGTTAACACCAGTAATAGGACAAACAAGGGACCTCAACAGCTGAGTAAAGAAACCAGAAACTCAGATATGTTTTATCTGATGGCTGCTAGATGATGGCTCACTGGAAAACAAGACAAAGTTGGCCTTTAGAATAAGTCAACTTAAAAAAAAAGTATTGTTTCTTTGCTTTTAATACTTTGTGTTTGGCTGTGGACCATGTCAGAACCCAGCATCATTTTCTGTCCCGGACAGATGAAAAGATGAGGGTGAGTGGTAAACCCTAGTCCAGATTTAACCGGCGTTATTGACCTTGTGGTCGTATGTCTCTGCCTCCCAGTCAAGTTGCAGTTTCCCACTGACAACGGACACATCCAAAATACATCAGTCATGTTTAAATGGCATCCACTGAATAGCCAGAATGATAATGAACCAGTTGTTCAGATATTGAACCCGTCTTGGACGTCCACCAGACGTAGAAAAATGAATCTGGACTGACCAACGTTATATAGATATGATCTGAACCTCTCCCCGACATTGTGTGTTTGCTGGGTTACATCCATGTCTGTACAGACATACACTGCTCAAAAAAATAAAGGGACCACTTCAACAACACAATGTAACTCCAAGTCAATCACACTTCTGGGAAATCAACCTGTCCCGTTAGGAAGCAACACTGATTGTGAATCAATTTCACCTGCTGTTGTTCAAATGGAACAGACAACAGGTGGAAATGAGGCAATTATTAAGACAACCCTATAAAGGAACGGTTCTGCAGGTGGTGACCACAGACCATTTCTCTGTCCTCGTCCTTTCTGGATGATTTTTGGTCACGTTTGCATTTTGCCAGTGTCCTCACCACTACAGATAGCATGAGGCGGTGTCTACAACCCACAGAAGTTGCTCAGGTAGTGCAGCTCATCCAGGATGGCACATCAATGCACGCTGTGGCAAGAAGGTTTGCTGTGTCTGTCAGCAAAGTGTCAAGAGCCTGCAGGAGATACCAGGAGACGGGCCGGTCCACCAGGAGACGTGGAGGGGGCCGTAGGAGGACAACAACCCAGCAGCGGGACCGCTATCTGCTCCTTTGTGCAAGGAGGAACAGGAGGAGCGCTGTCAGAGCCCTACAAAATGACCTCCAGCAGGCTACTAATGTGCATGTTTCTGCTCAAACTGTCAGAAACAGACTCCATGAGGGCGGTACGAGGGCCCGACGTCCACAAGTGGGACCTGTGCTTACAGCCCAACACTGTGCGGGGCGATCGGCATTTGCCAGAGAACACCAAGATTGGCAGCTTCTCCGTCGGCGCCCTGTGCTCTTCACGGATGAGAGCAGGTTCACACTGAGCACATGTGACAGACGTGACGGAGTCTGGAGACGCCGTGGAGAACGTTCTGCTGCCTGAAACATCCTCCAGCGTGACCGGTTCGGCGGCGGGTCAGCGACGGTCTGGGGAGGCATTTCGTTGGAGGGCCGCACAGCCCTCCATGTGCTAGCCAGAGGTACCCTGACTGCCATTAGGTACCGGGATGAGATCCTCAGTCCCATTGGAAGACCATATGCTGGTGCAGTGGGCCCTGGGTTCCTTCTGATGCAGGACAATGCTCGGCTTCATGTGGCTGGAGTGTGTCAGCAGTTCCTGCATGATGAAGGCATTGATGCTATGGACCGGCCTGCCCGTTCCCCAGACCTGAATCCAATCCAGCACATCTGGGACATCGTGTCTCGTTCCGTCCACTGACGCCACGTCGCGCCACAGACTGTCCAGGAGTTGACTGATGCTTTGATCCAGGTCTGGGAGGAGATCCCTCAGGAGAACATCTGTGGTCTCATCAGGAGCATGCCCAGGCCTTGTAGGGAGTGATACAGGCACGTGGAGGCCACACACACTATTGAGCCTCATTTGGACTTGTCTTGAGGAATATCCACAGAAGTTGGATCAGCCTGTGATCTGATTTTTCCACTTTAATTTTGAGTATGATTCTGAATCCAGACCTCCATGGGATAATGATTTTGATTTCCATTGATCATTTTTATGTTATTTTGTTATCAACACATTCCACTATGTAATGAATAAAGATTTTCAACTGGAATATTTCATTCATTGAGATCTAGGATGTGTTGTTTAAGTGTTCCCTTTATTTTTTTGAGCAGTGTATGTAGGATAATATATATAATATGGAGGAATCCCAATATGGTTTGTGTTCAAAATCTTGGCCAATAAAACAGATTCTGGTAGAACACAGTGTTGCGGCCATGACAGGAGACGATGCTTCAAGTATTGATATTGCCGCAATGAAGCAACAAATTCTACTGAACAACTCCCAAGATCACAGTTCCAATGTGGACAACAAATATTATAATATCCTCTTCTGAAATACTACAAACTATTGTATTAAAGTTTTCTAAACTGCAAGTCAAACATACAGTGTGTCATTTACATGATTTTAGAGACTGGATTAATTAAGTATCCGGCTAAAGGTGAAACATCACAAAGATTTATGGTCTTGAATAATGTGCAAAAAAGTGTTTTTGCATGACATCATGATGTCAGAGGGATGTTAACCTTTGACCTTTTGGTATAAAATGTCAGCACCGAATCACTTGATCTGATCAGACATTTGTGTGACATTTTGTCATCATTAGCGTAGAAATTATTGAGTAACAGCCACAAACACAGTGACCTTTGACGTTTGACGTTTGACCGCCATAATCAAATTAGTTCATCCCTGAGTCAAAATGCCACATCTGAAGAAATTCCCTGAAGGAATTCCTAAAATCCGAGCATGTGATGGAGGGAACGCCCAAAAACTTAACGCCTCCATTTTGAGGCACAGAAATGTAACATAACAAATAATTATGTAATATTTAAATGGATGAAGTAGAGAAGTAGTTGTAGTGTTACTGAAACTGACATTGTTATAACACCTCTTGGAGATGATGTTGCTATGAATGTTGGGGCATCTGACTATCAGTGTCAGTTTACGTGCCCTTCCAAATGTTAAATAAGTCATTCTGGAAGAAACTGACAGATTACCTGTTTTTATCATTAACTCATAAATACACAAAAATGTATGATACAATAAACCATGTCTTCTAGGCTACAGCCTGAAACTGAGACAGAATGAGACAAAAAATATCTAAAAGAAGTAAAGATGAAGAGGAAATACTTCCCCAAACCAGATCAGTCACTATAAATCTATATTCAGCAGTTTTTCTTTCCATTCGCTTCACTTTATTTTCACACTCCATTATGCAACTAAGGTTTCAATACAGCCTAGCGCTCCATCATATTGCATACCATTTAACTCTCCTCCGTTATGCTTGTGAGCAGAAATCAGTGTGAAAGGAAGGTCTAAAACATCTCCCTCATTACAGCTTTATGACCCAGGAACACGGTCCCATCTGCCAGTTACTCAATCAATGTGAAATTTCCGCATCTATAATTCATTTCGATATGGGAAACTGCGATCAGTCCGAGGTCAAATGTCCATACTTCAGCTCCTCGTATGGCGCGGGAGAGGCAGAAGGAAATTAAAGCGGAGAATTCACAGGTGTGCCAGAAGCTGCTGTGCTATGACATCAATCATTTTAAAACACTTTGTCTTTAATTTTACTGAGCCGTGGCTCACACACAAGGCTAAATTAGAGAGTGTTATCCACTCTGAATGTGCTCTTGTATCCTTTTTTAATTCAAACACTCACAAACAATTAGGCACCTGCCGTTTGGAGTCTGTATTACCAAATGTAACACGCATTTTTAGCTATTTTGCGTGTTTGTTAATATTCATTTTCAAACTTTTGAGTCAGCTTACAAATACTTTCCCTCCCTATCTTTAAGATTGCTTCATAGAAAGAATGATCAAATTAAACCCACCTCCGGAACCCCCTTAAAAAGTCCCTTTAAAAAAATATATATAAAAAAAGGAGAATAGGATGAAAGCCTTGGTTTGGTGCATTTTGTCTCATTTGAGTTATAAAAAGTCAGATTTTTAGGGTCTGCTGGAAACTTTTTCGACTGACTGAATGAGAGGAACCACATGGGACTAGCTTTCATGAAGTCTCAGCTTTCTCCGCTGGACTCTGTTCCACTTTAGCACATCCTTCCTTCCGCCCTTCTCTTCCCGTAAGTGTGCTCTCTGGTGAAGATTTTTAGACGTGCAGGGAAAAAAAAGACCCCTCTGCTCCTCTGCGTGAGAGCAATCCGTTGAAGGAAGGGAACAGGGTAATTAGAAGTGGATTGGCCCTCTCAGCTGGGACAGTCCTGCCAACTTCTTCTCTTTTCGTCGTTGGAACTGAGGAGCAAAAGTTTTGAACAGCGTAAGCAGCATAGAGACCATCAATAGCTCAAATGATATTACTTTTTCTTACAAGTCAGAAATGCATTGTAACTGCCCCTGTGTCATGACCGCTGTCCATGGTGCTGATCCTGAAACCAGAGAGACTCCAGACTTCAGGGTACTTACTGAAGAAGCATGAACTGGGATACAATCTTCACACAGTCCAAAATTGTGATTTGATTTAGGCTGAACATTTATTTATTTGCATGTTCACAATACCGTTGTCTTTGAAAATATGCACCACACTGGATTTCAATAAAGTTGATAAGAGTTTGTGTCATTTTATGTGACTTTGCATTGCTGTCCGTTCAGTGCATCTTATCCACACAACATTCACTGTGTTTTTTACAGAGAAAGAATAAAGAATAAAAGTTTGGAAGCATTTTGTTCATTGGAATGGGTGAAAATAGTTCCGCACATATTCATTCCGCAAGTATGTGTCCTTGTACACAACAGGATACACAATAGGAAATGTTGTTTTTCTTTCTTTCTTTCTAAATTTTTGTTTTAGAGGCCTAAGTCTTTCTACAATTTAGTATATTCATGTTTTTAACACATCAGAGATGAGTAGTCCGACTATATTTCCATATTTACCTTCTTTTTCCTTTTTGGCCCGCAGCTGAAATTAGCCACTTATAACCAAATGCAAACAGAATGCATATTGTTTATCCTATAGAAGATGCAATCTGCACATACACTCACATGCTCTCGACAGCCAGAGGCTAAGCTAAAGCAGACAGGCCGCTGTACATGTTCACAGTAATCACAGTTCGGATGAGAAGCAATCTTCTATCCGTTGATGTTTTGCCTTTAACCTCGCTCTCGGGACAGATCTGTTTAATGTTGGTTACGTATGTGTGCGTGTGTTTGTTAGCAGTGTCTGTGATCTGTCTTAATTTAAGAGTTGGAAAGAGGACAGGGTAAGCACATAGCCAGGAGCGAGAGTATGTCAGCATTAATAAGTACACACGGGAAGAGAGGGAGGGAAACATCCATACGCAGACTAACACTCTGCAGGCAGGGCCCTGTGTGTGGGTGAGGGCTGGAGATAATCAACTCGCATAAGGTTTAGTGGAAGATGAGCGCTGACCCGGTTTCACCTGGCCTTCTCTCTTTAGCATCCTCCCCCTTCTCTTTCTGTCTCAGAAGAGCTTACGCAGGTCTTTTGTAACACTTGAGGGATACTTGCTCCTACTGGATCTCGTTTCGCTGTTACTTAGCGAACACTTCGCCCGGTGCTGAATTTTTTATCAGCAACAAATTTTCTCTTGAAACCGAAAATGCTGGCTCACACTTTTTTGTAATGTTTGGCATGCTGGATATACTCTCAAAATAAGCCTCAGCAGTACACGCTCACATGTAGGCCACATTTGTCAAGTACTGTGTGTGTGTGTGTGTGTGTGTGTGTGTGTGTGTGTGTGTGTGTGTGTGTGTGTGTGTGTGTGTAAGTGTGATTGTATTTTTGTCAATGGCTTGTGAGAGAATATTTCTCTCTCTTCTATGCTCCGTTCTCCCTCCCCCTCTTTTCCCTCCAAATATTTAACCCCTGACCTTCTATGTCTTTGTATGAGAATATCTAATGTCATCTCAAAAGTATCCTACTATTATTGTATTTGAATAACAGCATCAGTGTCCCTTAACAAACAAAACAATAACAAGACTTGGTAGTTGAGGGGCTATTGTTCTAGTATTCAGAAAACATTACACCAACCAGTGTCATGAAAATGTCAATGTCAATATTCAAGATTATTTTAGACTGAAAGCTAACTATAATACCATTTTCACGCATAGGCTATATTAAGGCTATCTGGGTTACCTAGAAAAACATGCATGTACTTCAGTTGTTTTGATAATTTTGTCTTATAAATAAGGTTGTGTTTTTCTTTATTTTTACTTTGTAAATAATATTTGTACTGGACATGTTGTCATTATTTTAATTTTTTTGTTGTTTTGATAATTTTATCAAAACAACTGAATGATAATGATAGTTTTGGAAAATAATAAAATAATTCATTGAACGTAAAATCTCAGGGATAAATCTCGCGAGAGCAAGTGAGAGGTTAGACGTCGGAGGTCGTATCGTACGGCGGAGAACTTGGCTAACGTAAGCCTGGCATGTGGAACATGACCCCAATGGAGGAGTTCCTGGTTGTCAGCGTAAACACGAAATCCAACGGAGACGGACAACCCTGCTATCACCAACGACAGCGTGGACTGCACAGAGGAGGATCGCAACATGTGGGCTCAACAGGTGCCTGCAGAAAGGGACCAGCCAGTCCAGCAGCACCGTATCTGTCATCAGCCAAGAAGCATGGACTACAAATATGTCATTCAATCGCTGATGGTCCGAACAATATATCTGGTTCAGTACTTGATGACCATGGACCGTGCGTTTGGTTTGCTTGCAGACATTTTGCTCTGCAGGACCTCCAGATCCAGAAATAAATGCGTTCAGCATCTGGGTTAACACGCAACCTCTCCATACACATAAATACACCGTGGATGCACGATCCGAATTCAATTTTAAAGACAGAATTATTAAAAAAAGAAAAAAAAAAAAAAAAAAGTAGTCGGCACTGGGCGAGGGACATTCAAACAAGTGAAGAGGGGGACATATGCGGCCCTCAATGGACAGGACGTCAGAGCTGCTTTCGCCAGGAACCACAACAACTCACGCAAACTCCAGCTTCGGCGGATGGGACATGTGGTGAGTAGGTTCAACCTTCCTTCATTGTATTGTGTGTGTGTGTGTGTGTGTGTGTGTGTGTGTGTGTGTGTGTGTGTGTGTGTGTGTGTGTGTGTGTGTGTGTGTGTGTGTGTGTGTGTGTGTGTGTGTGTGTGTGTGAGAGAGAGAGAGATGGCGAGGTTACATTTTACAGCATACCTGGTTGAAAATAAAAGTAAACAATCGCCATCGTGTGTAGGCAGATATATCCGTTGCGTTAACGATGAGAGTCGGACCTGGCTGCGGCTGCTGCCTGGCCCGCTGGTGTTGTACTTTGTTTTTGGTATTTTTAAAAATGAACTTTCAACTCTATGCTGCCATATAGCAGAACAGTGAGTGGGCAGCTACGATACCTCACAAACTTCCTCACAAACGGGAAACTAGGCTGCGAGTCTGCAGGTGGATGCAGGGGTGGAGAGGTGGTGCTTTTGAAATGCTTGGAGCAGCATCACAGCTGCGGGGTGGGTGAGCAGTGTGGGCTTGCCTGCTGCAAAAGGATGGCCGATTGCTCAAGTACACCACCAATACCCATATACGGGCACGTGTTATATATGTGTTGCAGTGAGAAGAGAAAGTCATGCGACTGTAGATGTGGTCCTCCTGTACTTCTTCGCAGACTTTGCTTCATCCTCTGGACATGTAGATTCATTATCTTTCTATGCAGCAGTTTTCATTATTAGCGGTGGAATCTGCTGGATTCAAATTGTCTTCACAAGTGATTCACAGGAAACGCTGCAGCGTATAAATCCGTGTGAACGCGTCTAAGCTGTATTCAAGTAGTGCTGCAGCTTCTCAGTGTGTCTACTGCTGAAACATGATGTGTCTACTGCTGAAACACGATGTGTCCTTTGGGAAAGCAATGTATTTGTCCCTGATGTTGCTGTCGGCTGTGATTGCTTATCACAAATGTGTCTACAAAGCAAGAGGACAGTGAATTTCAAATATTGCAGGATGCGAAAGAACAGGAGGGAGCTGATATGAAGAGCGACAGGTTACATAAGCCAAATAATCAACTTAATTGTGTCCCACTTTTGCCGCATGAAATCTGATCGCAGTTGCACTTATTGACGTCTGACAATTTTTTTTTTTTTTTTTTTAATAGAATGCAAATTTGCTTTCTTTACACTATAAATAAATGCGTGTGTGTATTTTTGACAAAGTGGCTGCTGAATGAAGATTTTCTGCCTGTGGAATTGTGGGACCTGTAGTTTTAAACTGCACTTGTTGTCACCAAAGATGTCGTCAGGGCAATTTATTCATACCTAGTCTCATCTCCTTGTTCATTCATCTATCTGTCTCTCTCTCTCTCTCTCTCTGTGTCTCTCTCCCTCTCCACCTGTGGCTCCCAGTACATAACAGAGTCCTCCCCCTCAGACACGCCCTCCCATCTCTCTCCTCCTCCTGTCATGACATTTATATCTATTTTATTCCTGTCTCCCTTCCCTTGTCTCCCTTCCCCTCGCCTCTCACTCTCTCCCAGTTTTTTGTATATGCATGATTCATGGTGCTCGCGCTATGACTGAGACATGAATATTTTACTCGAACCAAATGTAATTTTTCAGGAGGAAAAAAAAAAAAAATGGGGGGGGATGGGGATAAGGAGACCGGGGAAATGACTGATGGGGAGCTAAGGGGGATAAAGCCAAATACAATTGAGCGAGACGGGTAATTGAAAGAGATCACATCGTTTCTTGTTATCTCAGAATGTCTTGTAGATGTGGCGTATTTCCAGGTGGAACAGATGAGACCAACATGAGTACATACTATGACTGACAGGGCAGGGAGCTTGGTGTTGCTCTGTCTGTCCACTCGAGTCCACTTTGGAATGTAACAATCCATTGTGGTTGCACTCTGAATCTGCTGTTTTGCGCTTATAAAGCTGATTTCTTACAAGGTTTCCAGTGAACAGCAAAGTGGCGGTAAACTGTAAGGGGAACAGCTTGTTCAAGCTGTGAAGAAAAGATGCCGCGAGGGAGCCTTATGACTGACTGACATCCCTCTGGTGTTCGTACCTCTGCAGTCATTTAAAATGCTCAAGGTGTGATGCGTCTCTCTCCCTCCCTACACACACACACACACACGCACACACACACACACACACACACACACACACACACACACACACACACACACACACACACACACACACACACCACACCCACCCACCCACCAGCTCCTCGCGTCGCGTTTGATGCCTCCAAAGCGGCAGAGAGATCTGCATCCGCATTGTGTCGCATTCCTCCTGATGCTGTCTTCATTCCTCCATCTTGTGTTCTTTTGTGCAGCCGCATGTGTTTGCAGGTCAAACAGATTTGTAGAAAATCACTTTTAGTTTTCCATTTGTAGACGAGTACAGTCAAATAAATAAGTAAATCAGTATGTAAGATCCTTGAAATATGTAAACTTAAACTACCATCGATGCCAATTTCTCTTTGGTTTAAAACTCCTATATGGAATGATGTTCATCAGCACCGTCATAGTCATATTTTATGTTGCACAGTCTTTTTGTTTTGCATGATTTGGCCTTAATTTACAGTCAGGCGTACATAGATTATAATAACATTTTAATGTCATTATGTATATATTGGAATACTTAAATAAACACCCGGTGTGAACAATATTTTTCTTGCATAGCTTGGTCTTCTGCAAAATACCCACATTTCTCAACACAGAAAGTAGCACTCCACTTGACAGAACCACTCACTTCAGGGTAGACTCCCTCTTGTGGCAATAGGGTGCAACTGATGTACTTACCTTAGTACACTGGAAGTACTATTACATGTTAAAACTCTGACTTGTGTAGTTGGGTTAGTGTTGTCTCAAATCACTGCTGTTCTGCCCTTACCGTTAATAATCGTAATATCTAAATGCATCACCCACCAACATATTTGCTGGCTTGAATTGTTTTTACCTAGAAAAGAACGTGTTTTTATGCCCATTGTTTAACACGTACAATAAACCCGCAACAGCTGCAACTTCTTCTGCCGCTACAGTTTAAATATATTTAAAGTCTGTAGCAGGAACATGTCGCAGCATGGGTACATTGTTATCGCTGCTGTAATGTCACTTTGTATTCCTGTCATATGCAGCGTTTTGAGAAAATGCATCTTAATGCAATATCCGACCCTTTGGCTTCACTGTCTCACCGACGCCACAGGTTGACGGCCTTTAATCCGACAACCCTATTAGCATGCACTTTTGGTATTCCAACATGTTGTCCGCTGAGGTGATGGAGTATGTTGCTAGCTGTATCCCCTCTGGCAACAACTGTGGCTCAACAAACTTTACAGTGTATATAGTGTTTTGGTCTCCATCAGATTTAATTTAAACCAATAACTGGTTATTATCTGGATGGAGCTTCGGTTCTGTGAGCGTCTGTGTATATTACTGCCTAATGAAGAATTACAGCCATTGTTTCAGCTATGCACCGGTATTCCAGTGTATGAAAAATTCATATCATATGTTAAATTAATATCAGTGTACCATCCTGCACTACAGTAGTAATTAAATGGCTGGCAAAACCAGTTATTTCTTGTAATGTGTGATGGTGTAGCCTTGCAGCTTGGGTGGTGAGACGTCGACAGGGAACAGAGTGACTGACAGTTAATGGCGAGATAGATGATCATCTGCCAATAGAGAGCAGATGGTAGCAGGGGAAAATTACACAAACACGCTTCCCCACGCACAGAGACGCACACACAACCACAGTACGAAGCGATAACTCTACCAAGGGCACCTTGTGTTACTGGAAAATATGGGAATGTGTATGCGCGCACACACCGTATCACTAAAATAGATGATGCTGAGTCAGTTGAATTGTCAATCAAATCTCTTGCATACACTGACGGAACTTAGATATTACTGTGAACATTATTTGAGCTAAAGTACTGCTGTTTCTGTGCTTGAATGTGTGCGATAAAGCTGCTCGCTGTATCATTTGAGCCAGTGCCACAAACCTTTTAACCCGCCTCACCTCTCTGAGTTGCTCACAGTTTTTCTGTATCTCTTTTTTTATCACTGCGATCATGTCTCATTTTTTTATTTGAACTTAATGTTCCGATCTGTTCAGGACAGTACGGTTGCAGTTCGACCGGGATGAGTTTATTGTCCAGTGATATCGGAGGTCAGCTCAGCTTGGCTCTGCTTATCTTGCATTACACTTAACACCTACTTCAGACAGTATTTATTGTTCGTTTTCTCTTTGTTTGGAATCAGACATATATATTTTACTATAGATAGATAGATAGATAGTTAGTTACTTTATTAATCCCCAAGGGGAAATTCTTTAATTTATACGACTGAATACATTATCTATAAGAGACACAAAACAGGCAACATTTAAGGGATTTATTAGTGCAAGTTCACAGTTACCAGTAGAAGTAATAAGGCTTACAGAAAGTTTGGGATGTACTTTATTTGCCCTTTACACATCCACAGTACAAGTACAGAAGCATGGCGTACAGTCTTGCTGGTATTAAACTCCCTCAGTGAATAGAAGGGTTTGACATTTTAGCATCAGGAATTATATCTGGAGAGCAATTACTTGAGACTGCTTCAGTATTTGTGCGCCAGCTGTTATTGATGTGTATATACACACACCAGTGCCACAGGGAGAGGCAGAAAATGGACCAGTTCATGAGGCTTTCCCTCATGAACTGGTCTGTTTTCGCCCTGTTCAATGTATTTTATTTTGAGTGTAAAATCACCATGCACCGAGGTCCCAGAACATTTTACAATCACAAGATAATACACAGCAAATAGTGTTAGGAAAGTAGCAACCCAGACCCAGGGCATCATGACTGAAGGATGAGATTTAGCACACACAAAAAAAAAAGGATTTCAGTCTAATCTTAAAAGTAGGGAGAAGCTGGTTCCACAGAAAAGGAGCTCTGCCTCCCACTTTGGAAACTTTCTGAACCAAGTAGGGCGTGGGACTCGCTGCTCTTTGAGAGATGAGTGGTCTGTTTGGATGTTATGGCACTATGAGGTCGTTGTTGAGAGACAACAATATGTGTTTGATTGAAATGTATTTAATAGTTTTTCTCCTAATCTGAGGTCTGCAGAACTGATAGCAAACTACGTTTACATCTTTTGGGTTCCCTTGTGGGTGTTAGGGAGTTGTTTTTGTGATGCCATGTTTCAATGTTTTCATCCACCGTTCTGCTCAGTGAGCCGCCTTTCATTGGTGCACTACAGTGACGATGGTCGAGTCAACTGAACTGAAAGAAGTGATTTGAATCAACAAAGTCGCTCGTGATTTCCACCTCAAACATTATGACCGGATTATATTGGTTTAAAGAGAAACCATCTGCATTTAGTCTTAACTGATTTCAACGGGACCAGATGGCAATCTGCCTGCCTCTGTATTTTGCTCTTCCCATTATATGCTCTGCCTCACTCTCACACACACACACACACACACACACACACACACACACACACACACACACACACACACACACACACACACACACACACACACACACACACACACACACACACACACACATCTCCTTCAGTTTCTTCACCTTCGATTTTACCTTTTCTGCAGCTCCTCTGACCTCCAGTGTAGAAAGCACAAAGACTTAAATGAGGTACCGAAAGGGGAGAGGGAGCGAGGGGAGGTATGACAGAGAGGAGAAGCTGACAGAAATAACAACAAAGAGTGATGGGACGTGGAGGGAAAACAGGATGAGGTTGAAGGAAGGCAGGTGTAGCAGGAGCATGGCAAAGGTTGGCAGAAAAATACCATAAGGCTAGTAGAAAGGGAACGAGGAACAATGTCACTTGATTGAAAAGAAAAGTGGTGGAAAAACTCCCGCAATAAGTGCACTGTCTTAAATAAGTGTTGAACCCTACAGCTCAGTTACTTGTGACCCAATGCCAGCCAATTAAGTACCCACCTCTCCAACCTTGTCTTTTAGAAGTTATATTTATATACAAGTCATTTGCAGCACCTTCTCTGGACGAGAAATGTTGTAAGTTAAAGTATTTGGATGAGTCCATCAGTCAAATGTTCTTGTCCAACCCTTTACATTTCTCCTCCACCGTTATATTTGATTTAATAGTACATTGCACTTTATCTATTGTAGGAACGACAGCATTATTGAACTTATTTTAGACATTGTGGTCTGAAAGGATCAGCAGGGACCTGATACATGTGTCAAATCCACAATCTTTCACAGATCTTAATCAGAGTGCTTCTGTTGCCTGAAACTAACCACATACAGTAAGCAGGATGCAAACCCTGGGTTCTCGTGTCACACTGCTGTGCTTTGACCACTCTCTATTCTGCTCTATATGTGCGTCAACTGATAACATGATAACATTTAATGGCTGTTATCAGTTGTCATCGAAAACGTAGATATTGCCAGCAGGGCACTCCTCCATCCCCCAGTTGGATCAATGAGTTGTTATTAACGATTCATGGAGTGAGGTTACATTTAGGAAAAGATCCTCGTTTGGGTTCAAATAAATATGATTTTTTGTGTGATTTTATACACTTTATTAATCCCCGAGGGGAAATTTCTTAGTTAGTTACAGAGGTTACATTATCTATGTGGTGTAAGGTTGCAGTATTGTGAATATTGCACAGTATGATAACTAGCTCAGAAAATATTACAGTATAGGGTATTTCACATTTATTATAATTATAATTATAATTTTTATCAGTTGAAAAGACCCTTATAGGAATGAAAGTAGAATTTGTTTTGATTGAAAAAAAGACTTTACAATGACATCTGAAACATTTAAAAAAAATAAAATAAAGTATGTTTCCCTTTTGAAATTAAATTAATAGCATGAATGTAAAAGCAGTGTTAACGCTTCAGGATTCAGTTGTTGGTTGAGGTGGAGTGTTTTTGAACTGTTTTGTATCCAGTTGCAACTAATGATTATTTTAATTATAGATTAATCTGCTGATTGTTTTCTTCAATTCAATTCAATTCAATTCAATTCAATTCAATTCAATTCAATTCAATTCAATTCAATTCAATTCAATTCAATTCAATTCAATTCAATTCAATTCAATTTTATTTATATAGCGCCAAATCACAACACAGGCTATTTCATGGCACTTAACACATCAAAGTCCTTACAACAGAACTTTACAACATTATACAGAGAAACCCAACAATTCAACAATTCCCACCAAAGCAACGAGGGAAAAACTCCTCTTTAAGGGAGAAAAACCTCCAACAGAGGGAAGAAAAACTCCCTCTTAACAGGAAGAAACATCCAACAGAAGAACCAATCTCAGAGGTGGGCGGAGCATCTGCCTCGACCAGTTGGGGTGAGGGGAGAGCAGAGAGAGAAAAGGACAGCATAGAGATACAAAACATGAACTGGTGGTGGGGCCGACAATCGCAGAGCAGAGACATGCAGCTCCATGACAGGACATCTGCAAAAGAAAGAACAGAAACTATGTGAGCGAGGGAACTGAATTGAGAGGCAAGAGACAATAAGCAAAAACTATGTGAGAGAAAAATCATGAAGTTAATGAGACGTAATGGTGAGATATGAATGTATAGAGTGTGAAAGAGTGAGAGGAAAGAAGCTCAGTGCATCACGAGGTCCCCCACCAGCCTCGGCCTATAACAGCATAACTAACTCCATTAACTGATTGATTGTTTGGTTTCTAAAAATGCAGAAAAACAGGGAGATATGCCTTCACGTGAGATCTAACCAATGATCAAAATAGTAACCATCTTAGTGAAAGTGCACGACTGTCTGATTCTGTCTGAACCTTAAACTCACGCACACATATTTATGTCAGCTCTCAAGCTGGGAAAGTTTGTGTGTCTGTTTGTAAGTCAGAGGTTACTGAATTTACAGACGATGCAGATGGACCGGGGAGCCGGGATGTGGATAGTGCAGTTCATGATCCATGTTTAAACTTTCAAATGTTTTTTAATTGGGGATTAAAGTTTTAAACGGGTCGCACACTTTGAGCTGCATCGAAGGTTTCTCAAAGACGTTTGATTTGTTTCCTCTGAGGACAGACACCTGGCGTCCACTGTTTTTGCAAACTGGATATCTGTCCTCAAAGACAACCCTATTTTATCAAAGTCATCCCACGTTGATTTTAATGACCTTTTCGGGGATTGAGATGGTGATATTATCAATTCTGCTTTTCTGCTGAACGTGTGTGGCTCCCATCGCTGAGTCTGACAGGTAGTGGAGGCGGAGGGGGGTTGCTCTTCAAGCAGGCAAGAATCTCTTGCATTTATTTTAAATACCAGTAAAAAGCTCTCATGCATGGTTTAATAACCATCAATTTTCATACCACAGAATATCATGTTAACTTCCTCCCTATGTGGAATCTTCACTCTTTACGGTACGTCACCTGACTTCCTCCTTTGTTTCGTTGTAATTATTATGGCCAATGGATGTCTCACGGTTGATGTCTTTTTAGTTTATGGTCATTTAATGGGTTTATTACATTTGAATCGGGTTGCTCTGACTCTGATATAAAATGTAATATAAGCCGACCAGAAATTCCATTTATCGCCACAACATAACTGAAAACAGTTTAGCACGATGTAATATAATTTCTACGACGGAGCAGAGGATTGCCCTCTCGCTATGATCGTGTAGTGTCTCAGGAGTGAGTGATCAGTGTGTGAATCAAGGAGAACTGGACTCTCTTTGACTGTGAAGGTCAGCAGTGATCAAAGAGTTGTGAAACCCTGAGGGAGAGAGCGAGTGAGATGAGGATGGAGTAAGTGAGGGATGGCGTTGTGTGTGTGTGTGTGTGTGTGTGTGTGTGTGTGTGTGTGTGTGTGTGTGTGTGTGTGTGTGTGTGTGTGTGTGTGTGTGTGTGTGTGTGTGTGTGTGTGTGTGTGTGTGTGTGATTTGAGAAATGATGTAAGATTAACAGGAATAAAAGGGAAGGTGAGGGGTGGGGGTGATATATTAAAAGAAAATATGAAAGGATAAAAAAAAAATAAGAGCGGATGGGAGGGACCGGGGCGCAAAGGTGAGCTAAACAGTGGTGAGGAAGAAAAAATACAGGAGAAGGGAAAAGGGCTACTGAAAGAAAAAAGGACAAAGAAGAGGCTCAGAGGCAAGAAGGGAAGTAGGAGAGGAATATAACCAAAAGAAAGAGGGGCAAGGAGGAAATGTCAAACATGAAATCAGCGATAATTTGTCTTTTTGTCATCTGAATTATGCTCGCATGGATTCCATTATACCGCCGCTAATCTGTCTCCAACCAAATAATAAACTGTCTGCCAGCACAGGTTTGCATTCGCAGGTTCTCGCACTGCCTCGTGTTAGATAAGGCTGCACAACACGGTTGACAAATAGTACTTGCTTTTTTTTTTTTTTTTTTTTTTGCATGTGGAGCGAAATACTTCTGCTTAGAATAAATCTGTCCATTAGAAGATACACAGACCGGTGGGGAAACAGGGATGAAGGCAGAGATGAAGGGATGAAGGGATGATGATGATGGTGGTGTGTGTGTGTGCGTGCGTGCGTGCGTGTGTGTGTGTGCGTGCGTGTGTGTGTGTGTGTGTGTGTGCGCTCGCGGTTGATCTGCATACACATGACATGATCTCTGGTTAACAGAGATTACGCAGCGATTTAGCCCGCTTCTCCACTGTGACCCCGCTAAGCCATATGCTAACTCTAATAGCTAATAACCGCATACACAAAATATGAAGCAGCTGCAATGCCTGCCTCAAACTCTGCAAGGCCCCGTTTATATGTCAACTTTCCTCCTCTTTTCACCGCACTCAACTAGAATGCTCTTTTTTTTTTTTTTTTTTTTTTTTTGCTACCTCAAAGCGTCCAACTGCACCCTCCCTCTCTCCTCTCTGCTCACCACAGTCAGATTTTCTACTCCTCTGCCCTCATATCCTGTTCCCCATCATCACTCTATCTTTCCCTTTACCCCTCATTCACCTCGGCCTCTCGCTCGGTTCCTTTTTCTCCGCATCGCTCTCCCCTGCGCTCCCCGTCTTGCTCTCCTTTCTCCACCCCCCTCCAGCAGGGGTGTCATGCCTTCTCTGGCACGTGAGCCGAAGCCCAGATGTCTGCACTGGCTGCTGCTGGAAATTAGGTCATGCAGAGAGCGAGAGAGAATGAGAGGGAGGGAAGTAAAGTAAAAGGAAATGGATAGTAGGAGAGAGAAGGCAGAAGGAGAGGAAAGAAGAGGGGTAAGAGGAATGGAAGCACTCTGAAAGGTGGGAGTGGATGGGGGAAGAGAAGGGGACAGAGAGGAGATGGTTCCTTTTCCACTGAGGGGGGAACATGTTGGGAGTGACCGGGATGAAGATGAGGATGCTAAAACAGCAGGAGATGTATAACTTATAGCTGCTATTGATAAATTCAGAACGCTCATCTGTATACTGGGTAACAAAGAAAATGCATGTTTATGGTGGCTGGTTTTTAGGGTTTAGTTTAAATGGCAGATTTATTGTGTTTACACGCACAGACACTACACCCGGATCCAGTGAGCTGCAATGCTAATGAACCTCAAATCTCTCGTCTCTTGTGGTATTTAAGTGCAAAGTGAAGTGTGCGCAGCATTGCCCACAATGATAATGCAACTTTGACAAAAATGAAGCAAACCAGCTATTAATGATGGATTACACGAGTTAAGAAGTTCAAGTTGGGCAGCTGATTTACATAGTGTACATAACAGCAAAAAATGGCTGCTTTTAATTGCAAAGAAAACAAAAGAAAAATTCAAACTTTCAGTAACACTGGTGCAGTCTTTGAATTTAATTGGACCAACGGAGACCAATAGTGACTGCTTGGAAACAGAACCGACACTCCTTCTTGTCCATGATCAAAGAAAAGCCGGCAGATTTGGAAGCTATGCATTTACAGCAAAAGGGAGCAATATGTCAAGTGTCTAAACCTGTGTGTTAGTGTCTGTCAGAATTTGAATATTACTCAATCAGTCACCAAACATAATGGACATGACAGGTAGTGCTCGCTAAACGCTGATACGTTACAAGACAGTTTTACTGGACAGCACAAGGCGAGTGGCAGAGTGAATGACTGAATGTAAATGAGATGGAAAATCACTGACAACCTCATACCTCCACATTTTTGTACCATGATGGGAATTTTAAGCAAAACTGCAATTTGATATTCGCTGGGAGCAAATCCCCCCCACCACCACCACCACCACCACCAACACATACAGGAATCCTTGTTTTTACTAAGTTTTATATATCTGCAAACAAACTTGATTAACGTTGCATCAAGACAAGGAGAATAAAGGAGAATAAAAATAAAATAGCAGACATAAGATACATTCATGTCAGGATATACCTGAAACTCATATTTTCCTAATCCAATTTTAGACCTATTCTGTTTCACTGCAGGATTGCAGGTTTTGCACATCATTTCATCAATTCAGGAAAATGTTGCACTGATAATGTGGATAATTCCTGCACGCATGTCTCATGAGGACACTGATTCAAGTTAAGGAGTTGCCCACTATGAGAGGGGAATGACGGAGACAGAAAATTATAGCAATTTATACGGGTGTATGAAATTCCCGGTGCCAGCACTGACTGTAACATAAAGAACCTGCTTTAGAGAGCGTAAAGATTGAATTCCATGAGTATTGCAAACTTCACCGATTATGGTGCTCAGTTCAGAGCTCTGCCCTCCCTGAGAGAAGTTTGACATTTTTTTTTTTTTTTTTTTTAACCAAGGTATAAAGTGGGAAGAGATGAAACGGAGGCAGAGTGACCAGATCCCAACAAACCAAATGCGGGGCAAAGAATGTGTTTGCGTGAGACAATGTGGGACATGTTGTCTAAACTTTTGATCCAACTTGGAAAGTAAATACACGCAATATGCGAGGCAGGTCACGGGTTGGGCGTTTAGCATGTGAAGGAGTAAAATCCCGAACTCCCCTTCCCAGTAAATACAGTATAAGCACAAAAGCAAACTAACATTTCACAGTTCTTATGGTCTTATAAGGTGCTAGCTTACTTCCACAGTCTGCTGACCTGTATGATTGGAAGTGCTGCACAGTGTTGTAAACATGAGCTAATACTTCTTTATCCTTCCAGCCATCATCTTTGGGGTTCAGTTGGAAGGCATGCACTGATTGCCACATCTCTTTCTGAGTCACACATTTCTTGTGGGACTCAACTGTTGCTCCACCACGTACTTTCCTCTCTGTGATTGTGAAAAGGCAAAAAACTCTCAAAGAATCACCTTCCATCGGCTTCACCCCGTTCCAAGTAGTTTCCAGTCTTTGATGTCGCTGCATTTCCTTTTTACTTTCAGCCATATTCTGCAGACTTCTGCATCTATTTTGACTTGGCGGTGACTCACAGTTTTCCCCGTTGGTCGTAGCGTTGCCGGTAAAGACGGTGAGAGACTAACCTGTTCGTGATCCACGTACGTTTAGTTTGATTGACATCGAGCACAGCCCCCCTGTGATAACAGCCTTCCCTCCTTTCTAAACAAAAGCCACATTTATGATGAAAACATCTGTCCCTGTAGTGTTGACTTTTTAAAACTAGAGGCAATCAAAATGCGGGACATCGTCTCAATATGTGGGACGCAGGACGAGGGACAGAAATGTTGTGCAGTCCCACAAAAAGTGGGACACCTGGTCACAATAAGAGATGAAGCCAGGAGACAGAGGAGAGGGAAAGAGTAGAGCATGGAGGGAAGAGTGAAGAGTGAAACATCAGAAGAAAGAATAGCAGCACTGATGCAGCTCAGAAAATGAAGAGTGACGTCTATAGTTCAGAAAACATTCGCTGAAAGAGAGCAATGAAATGCAATCTGAGGTAAGAAAAAGACACGGAAGATCTGTAGTTAAGCTCACAAGTAGTATCCCTCCTCAAAGTGGATAACTCTTCCCTATGTGCAGCATAAAAATGAATTTCAGGCCCTGATGAACACATCCCAGGACATACCGAACGTTTTAAGGACGTCTTTGGACACCTGTGTGACATCTTTGTGTTGGAGGGCTGTTTTTATGAACAGTTTAGCTTTAAACATCAGAGGTAATGAAGAGTCCAGCATTTTGTTGATTGTCTCTATATATATAGAACACTTGTATTTAATGTTAAGACTGTGGTGATGACTTTGATTTTAAGCTTTTTATAACAAAATCAGGAAATCTTGTGTTTCTCTTCTAATTAGTCAGGCTTAACCATGTAACTAAAACTGCTCACATGTTCACGCTGCTGTAAAGATGAGGAGCATTGTTTTTTCTCCTCATTAGGTCTGGGACACACTGCCTGAGTGGAATGTGTTACCCGTCACACAATGCACAGCTGCTGCTCGCTTGCGTTTGCGTGTGTGCGTGCGTGCGTGCGTGCGTGTGTGTGTGTGTGTGTGTGTGTGTGTGTGTGTGTGTGTGTGTGTGTGCGTGCGTGTGTGTGTGTGTGTTTGTATCCACACCGGCTGCGTGTCAGCTGCGGTGCTGCGGCTGCAGGTCCTACCATTCAATCAAAGGGTGTCTCTTCGATAACGGCCGTCAGGGTTGAATCTTTTGAGGTCCGACAAGTGATGAGTTGTAACCAAAAAGCAGGCAAGTGCTTTTTGTTTACCTTCTTTTAGAGCGAGGAACAAACACACACACACAGGCACTCGCACAGAGACAGAGCAGCGAGGAAAGCCCTGCCCTTCACCGGCTTTCAGAAAATGCGAGATGACGACTCTCGTTGCGTCCTTTTGAGATAACAATGTGTTCTCTTTATTAGGTTCTGTAAAGTCACAATCACAACGGTGTCCACACACACACACACACACACACACACACACACACACACACACACACACACACACACACACACACACACACACACACACACACACACATCCTGAGTCACCCTCACTCATACACAGACACAAACTACTGCTGCACACATGCAGATTCACCCACATTTATAACAGCCCATTACTGTGATAGATGGCTGGAGCGCTGAGGATGTCTAAATGCATCCTCGGGCATTATTCAGAGTCGCACCGACTGAAGATCTACACACTTTATCATCACAACCATTTGTATGTGCTACTTAAATGACTCAATTTACACACACGCACAAACACACACACACACACACACACACACACACACGCACGCACGCACGCACGCACACACACACACACACACACACACACACAGGTACATGGCGAGTGGTCATGAATACAAATTTCAAGCGATAGCATGCTAACATGAAAATGTTGTCCATACCAAGGACACACAGTAAAAGCAGATATCTTCATCTCATATTGAGGATTTATTCCACAGCCCGACGTCGGTTTGTGTAACCCTACTGTGCTGAATAGGAAGCTATGTAAAAAGCACGAGGGTCAGATGGGGTGGAGCCTTTCTGTGTGGAGTTTGCATGTTCTCTCTGTGCCTGCGTGGGTTTTCTCCGGGTACTGCAGCTTCCTCCTACCGTCCAAAGACATGCATATCAATTAATTGATGATTTAAAATTTCCATTAGGCGTGAGTGTGAATGGTTGTCTGTTTCTGTCTGCAGTAGAAATTCAATTGGGATCCCATTTTAAACCACCTCCAAATATGTCCAGACTTAAAAAATCAATATCGATACAATCTGGATATGACAAAGATCAGATTTGGGCTGGCAGTCTGTACAAGACTTTTGAGATGACATTGTCAAATCTTTTTTCCTCACCAGAGAGCTGTTTAAGATTGGCTATCTTTGGTAGATATAATCTGAAATGGTACACTTCACTTTTAATTGTTTGAATTGTAAGTCTCACCAGTAATCAATATTAGGCATTATGAACTACGTGGACACAGTGTACAGTGTTTGCAACACACTGCACAAATAAAACATGCAAAAAAGTCCAAATTCTTATCTGTAATAACTTTTCTTTTGTATTTTTTCTTTTTAATTCACATCACCACAGTATACAGCTGCTGTGTGTGTGTGTGTGTGTGTGTGTGTTGTGTGTGTGTGTGTGTATATAACACATATGTATTCACGCATATAATTATGCCTCTGGCAGTCAGCTCCCTCTCTAATGAATACGGTGGTCATTCAGCATGCAAAATAATGGGAGTCAGGTACATTACAGACAGATGTGCACAGAGGTGTACTTACAGATTGGAATTACAGTGATAATGATTTTCAGTCAGAGCCAGTGGCTCTTCCAATGCCAGATGTTTCTAATGCATATTAACACTCCACTGTCTTCTCTGCTGCTCCGTTCACCTCTGTTTCATTCATCATGGCCATTTGGAGAGTTTTGTTCAAATAATGTCTCGCTTCCCAGTTTACGAGATGCTGCCCTGTCTTCTCGCCTCATAATTTACCATCGCAGGCTTTTAGCTAATGCCCTTACCCAGAGCGACTTAATGCAGCAGCAGAATAGGCACAAGTCTGCAGCAAAACCGTGACAACATGTAGCTGATTGAATGAGAGCAGGTGGAAAGAAGAAGTAGAAGGATAAATTAATTAACTGTCTTTTTTTTTTTTTTTTTTTTTTTTTGCCTCTCGCTCCACACACAGGTGACCACTGCTCATGTCTCCTTTACCCTTCCTCCTCCAATCAATCATGTCCTCCATTGGTTCCTCTACTCTTTATTACTCTTCTCCATCATTCTTACATCCTTTACACATCTTCCTCTCCCCCTTTATTCTGTTCCCCTTGTCAATCATCCTTCCTCTCTCTCCCCCTCTGCTATCTTTATTTTCACCTCTTTTCCCTTATTTTATCCGCTCGCTTTCATCAATTTCTCATCTCTTTTTACTTGTTATTCATGCGCCGCAGTGTTTGTGTACAAAACCGGCAGTGCAAAATCATAATCTTCGACACAAATCCATCAGTCTGGCTCTCTCTTCTGATAAAAATACACTTCACAACACGGTTGGATGGAGAGGGGAATAAATGGTAAAAAGTGAGGAAGTCGAGAATCGGTGGACAGGACGAAAAAAATCTAGGTTGCTAAAATGACTTTTCTTTCGGTTAGAATAAGGGAAAGATGGTGAATAAGACAGCGAAAATATGAGACAGACGGTACGAGACAGTGCAACATGCATAGCAGTGAATGGCTGTGTGATAAATAAAGACAGGAAGAGGGGGTAGAGGGAATTGGGATAGGAAATAATGATCCAGTCACAGAGACAGAAGGAGAAGAGAATCAGGGTAATTAATGACGCAGGTAGAGAGAGAGAGAGAGAAAGCAAAAAAATACAGAGCAGATAAATCACATTAAACAGGGCGAATAAGAAAGAAGCGGAGCGCATGAGAGCAGCATCAACTGAGAATAACATCCAGTGTGCGCACGATCATTGACTCTAGACAGCAATATGTTCACATATTTCTCCAATAAAGTGCTGAGTCAAAACAATGAGAATGTGTCACTCTCATAATATCTATTGACTGCACTGAATAGGCTTAACTGGTTGACCTTGACAATGCGGCGCTCCCTTTTAATATGGCACTAATTAATAAGGTGTTTTTAAAAGGGTCAAGATCATCCAAATGACAACAATATGTTTCCTCATCTGTCTCTAGAGGAAACACGGAACACAACACAGTAGAAACAGCTTTTGTTTCTGAGGATGCTGATAGATCCAAACCACCACTGTGATTTTATAATCTTGCGTGATCTGCCAAATCCAGCTACCTCAAAAGGTTACTATCGTTTATATTTGGAGGCAAAATTATTAGGAATGCCAAAAAAAAAAAAAATCTCAAAGCTCCTGTTCTCCTCGGTTCTCGTCCCTTTCTCTTCAGACTTTCTTTTCCAAAGTCTTTTTTCTCTCTGAACTGATTTATATTGTGCCACTTTGAAAACGGCATCTTAAGGCCTTAAGGAATATGGGTTGTATCATTTTATTCCTGGGCTGTTAAATATGAGTGAGAGAGCTTGTCAAACTATAATAACTAGCGAAAAAATGTCCCCTTGTGGGATTAATAAAGTAACTATCCATCTAACTTTCTCAAAGAGAAGGAAATTAAAATATTGCAGACCAGTTGCCTTTTGGAGTATTCATGGAAGGGAAACAAATACTTTACAGATATGAAAACAGTTATTTTTTACATTTGGTGGACACTTGGACTAAACTTAAAGCTAATGGCAGAAGTCAACAGCAGAGCAGGCAATGTGCTCTGTGATATATTTAGGAATATCTGACGTATTGATGTCTTTATGTAGTTGTGTAACTCTAAAAACACTTCTGGCTGGTTGGATATTTACTTCTACAAAAACAAAGAGGATCTACTATTTAAAAACTAGGACAGACAGCCAAGGTTCAATTTGTGATAGAGATTTACCACGGCCAGTAACTGAGGGTTATCTGACTGCAAACATTGTGACAATGATTTGTTCATAGACTGTATCTTGACACTGTAAATGTTTGAGGATTTAACTGAATCTATCTGACTTATACCACGTTGACAGCAATAGCTGGAGGCATAATAGTTTTCGGGTTGTCTGATCGTCCCTCCGTTCTCGTGAACACAATATTTCAAGAATGCCTACAATTTGTTTAAACTTGGTAACAACATTTCCTTGGGCCAAAAGATGAACTGATTTAGATTTGTTGGGTCAAAGGTCATGGTCACTGTGACCTCATGTTGATCCATTGTTGTGAAATCGGATATGTCAGGAACACCTTAAGGCATTTTTTTTCAAATGTGGCACACGCATTCACTTGTACTCAGTTATGAACTGATTTGATTTTGGGGGTCAAAGGACACTGTGACCGCACAAAACACGCTTGTAGCCATTCATACGCTAATCATGAGGAAATTTCACACACATGTAATATAGGATAAAATGATGACGTGATTATATTTTATATCCAAAACGTGAAAGGTCAACTTTACTGTGACAACTCAATGTTCTGCAAAAACACCTTTTCTTGCCATAATTTAACACCATAACTCAGAACCAGAAGGGGGGACTGTGACCATATTTCACATTTGGTCGGATACTGAATTGGCGACACTAATCTTTGGTGGTCAACATGGTTGTATAGATTTTTTTTGTGCTGTTGGATTGAAGTTGTATGTGGAGCATCAATATTTTTGAATTTGTCAAATTCTTTGCTGAAACATCTACATTGGAAGCATTGTCTCCTGTCAGTCAGCTTTATTGGCCAAGGCTCTGAACACATATGAGAATTGCGAGTCTTCACTTCATATATGATATGCGTCTGGACAGATATGGATGGATGGATGGAGGCATACAAACACAAGGTGGTAATTCTAGTTTGAAATGGAACTGTTTTGATAACCAAACACAATGTGCCTCTAAACACGTTATGTTAGTAGATACTGTTATTCCTGAACAGCCATATGTTAAAATGCATACATCTGAGGTGGTTAGACAAGGCCTGAATATTAGACCAGAAAAAATGTTGGCATCATGACACCGAGAGGGATATAAACATATAAAGATATAAAATCACAAAATGGAGCAAAAACAGAATAATAAAGGAAATTATGTGAACAAAAGGATTCAGACAAAATTTGAACCTGGACTAAAACTCAGACATTAAAAACAGTTACTGACAATGAGAATGTGCTGCAGCATACGTAGACTGATTATTTTAGGAGGGTGTGTATGTACCCTGGAGCTGGGCAGTCCAACAAAGACATCATCAGCACATCTGTTCGCGTGCGTGCGTGCGTGTGTGTGTGTGTGTGTGCGTGTGTGTGTGTGTGTGTGTGTGTGTGTGTGTGTGTGTGTGTGTGTGTGTGCGTGTGCGTGTGCGTGTGTGTTCTTCCACATGTACCGTGACTGCAGTTCTCCCCCTCAGTCCCAGCTACACATAATCAACTTCTCACTTTCCATCCTAAATGCTTCCCACATACAGCACAACATGCCTC